>NC_064767.1:0-162500 GCF_011397635.1 Epinephelus fuscoguttatus
CACAACCTAACCTAGCACAACTTCAACTAACCTAGCCTAACAACCTTTCTTAACCTAACACAACCTAACCTAACCTAACTTCTTCTTCTTCTTAACCTAACTTCTTCTTCTTTCCTAACCTAACCTAACCTAACCTAACCTAACCTAACTTCTTCTTCTTCTTCTTCTTCTTCTTCTTTAACCTAACCTAACCTACTTCTTAACTTCTTCTTAACCTAACCTAACCTAACCTAGCACAACCTAACCTAACAACCTAACTAACTCCTAGCTTCCTAACTAACTCCTAACCTAACTAACCTAACCTAACCTAGCACAACCTAACCTAACCTAACCTAACCTAACAACTTCTTCTTCTTCTTCTTCTTAACCTAACCTTCTTCTAACCTAACCTAACCTAACCTAACCTAACCTAACCTAACTTCTTCTTTAACCTAACCTAACTAACTTCTTAACTTCTTCTTCTTTAACCTAACCTAACCTAACCTAACTAACCTAACCCCTAACCTAACCTAACCTAACCTAACCCCTAACCTAACTTAACCTAACCTAACCTAACCTAACCTAACTAACCTAACCTAACCTAACCTAACTAACCTAACTAACCTAACAACCTAACAACTCACAACCTAACAACTCCTAACAGCACAACTTCTTCTTCTTCTTCTTTAACCTAACCTAACCTAACCTAACTAACTTCTTCTTAACCTAACCTAACTAACTTCTTCTTCTTCTAACCTAACCTAACCTAACCTTCTTCTTTAACTTCTTCTTCTTCTTCTTTAACCTAACCTAACCTAACTTCTAACCTAACCTAACTAACCTAACTTCTTCTAACCTAACAACTAACCTAACCTAACTAACTTCTTCTTCTTAACCTAACTTCTTCTTCTTCTTCTTTCTAACTTCTTCTTAACCTAACCTCTAACTTTAACCTAACCCCTAACCTACTAACAACCTAACAACCTTCTTAACCTAACCTAACTAACCTAACTTCTTCTTCTTCTTCTTCTTAACCTAACTTCTTCTTAACCTAACTTCTTTAACCTAACCTAACCTAACCTAACCTAACCTAACCTAACCCTCTTCTAACCTAACCTAACTTCTTAACTTCTTCTTAACCTAACCTAACTTCTTCTTTAACCTTTAACCTAACCTAACCTCTAACTAACTTCTTCTTAACTTTAACCTAACCTAACCTAACCTACAACCAACACAACTTCTTCTTAACCTAACTAACCTAACCTAACCACAGCACAACTTAACCTAACCCACCTACCCACAACCACAACCTCCTAACCTAACAACCTAGCACAACTTAACCTAACCTAACTTCTTCTTAACCTAACCTAACAACCTAACCTAACTAACCTAACCTAACTAACCTAACTTCTTAACCTTCTTCTTCTTCTTCTTCTTAACCTTCTTCTTCTTTAACTTCCTTCTTCTTCTTCTTCTTTAACCTAACCCCTTAACTAACTAACCTAACCTAACTTCTTCTTCTTTAACACAACCTAACAACCTAACCTAACCTAACCTAACCTCCTAACTTCTTCTTTAACTTCTTCTTCTTCTTCTTCTTCTTAACCTAACCTGCCTAACAACTAACACTAACTTCTTCTTCTTCTTCTTCTTCTTCTTAACCTAACCTAACTTCTTCTTCTTAACCTAACCTAACAACTAACTTCTTCTTCTTCTTTAACTTCTTCTTCTTCTTCTTCTTCTTCTTCTTTAACAACTTCTTCTTCTTCTTAACTTCTTAACTAACTTCTTCTTCTTCTTTAACCTAACAACTAACCTAACCTAACCACAACCTAACCCCTAACACTAACTTCTTCTTCTTTAACCTAACACAACCTAACCTAACCCACAACCACTAACCTAACCTAACCTAACTAACCTAACCTAACTTCTTTAACCTAACCTAACCTAACCTAACCTAACCTAACCTAACCTAACCTAACCTAACCTAACCTAACTTCTCTTCTTCTTCTTCTTCTTTAACTTCTTCTTCTTCTTCTTCTTTAACCTCTTCTTCTTTCTTCTTCTTCTTCTTCTTCTTCTTCTTTCTTCTTTCTTCTTCTTTAACCCTAGCACAACTAGCCTAACTTCTTCTAACCTAGCACAACTTCTTCTTCTTCTTCTTCTTCTTCTTCTTCTTCTTCTTCTTCTTCTTTCTTCTTCTTCTTCTTCTTTAACTTCTTCTTTTCTTCTTCTTCTTCTTCTTCTTCTTCTTTCACAACTTTAACCTAACTACTTTCTTCTTCTTCTTCTTCTTCTTCCTAACACAACTTCTTCTTAACACAGCACAACCTCTTCTTCTTTCTTTCTGCTTCTTCTTTCTTCTTCTTCTTCTTCTTCTTCTAACCTAGCCTACTTCTTCTTCTTCTTCTTCTTCTTCTTCTTCTTCTTTCTTCTTCTTCTTCTTCTTCTAACCTAACTTCTTCTTCTTCTTCTTCTTCTTCTTTAACCTAACTTCTTTAACCTAACTTCTTTCTTCTTCTTCTTCTTCTTTCTTCTTCTTCTTTCTTCTTCTTCTTCTTCTTCTTCTTTCTTCTTCTTCTTAACTTTCTTCTTCTTCTTTCTTTAGCACTTTCTTAACTTTCCTAGCACAACCTGCTTTCTTAGCTAACTTTAACTTCTTCTTCTTCTTCTTCTTTCTTCTTCTTCTTCTTCTTCTTCTTCTTCTTCTTCTTCTTCTTCTTCTTCTTCTTCTTCTTCTTCTTCTTCTTCTTCTTTCTTCTTCTTCTTCTTCTTCTTCTTCTTTAACCTATTCTTCTTCTTCTTCTTTAACTTCTTCTTCTTCTTCTTTAACCTAACAACTTCTTCTTCTTCTTCTTCTTCTTCTTCTTCTTTCTTTAACAGCACAACACAACTAACTTTAGCACAACTCTTCTTTCTTCTTCTTCTTCTTTAACTTCTTCTTCTTTTCTTCTTCTTCTTCTTCTTTAACCTAACCTTTCTTCTTCTTCTTCTTCTTTCTTCTTCTTCTTTCTTCTTCTTCTTCTTCTTCTTTAACTTTAACCTTCTTCTTTAACTTTCTTAACTTCTTCTTCAACTTCTTCTTCTTCTTCTTCTTCTTCTTCTTTCAACACAACTGCTTTCTTCAACACTTCTTCTTAGCACAACTTCTTCTTCTTTCTTCTTCTTCTTCTTCTTCTTCTTCTTCTTCTTCTTTAACCTAACTTCTTCTTTAACTTCTTCTTCTTTCTTCTTCTTCTTCTTCTTCTTCTTCTTAACTTCTTCTTCTTTAACTTCTTTAGCACAACTTCTTCTTCTTTAACTTCTTCTTCACAACTTCTTTCAACTAGCACTTCTTTCTTCTTCTTCTTTCTTCTTGCACAACACAACACAACCACAACTTCTTCTTCTTTTAGCACAACTTTCTTCTTTAACTTCTACAACTTCTTCTTCTTTCTTCTTTCTTCTTCTTCTTTCTTCTTCTAACTTCTTAACCTAACTTCTTCTTTCTTCTTCTTCTTTCTTCTTCTTCTTTAACTTCTAACCTAACTTCTTCTTTTCTTTCTTCTTCTTCTTCTTTAACCTAACTTTAACCTAACTTCTTCTTCTTCTTCTTCTTTAACCTAACTTTAACCTAACCTAACACAACTTAACCTAACTTCTTCTTCTTCCTTCTTCTTCTTTCTAACTTCTTCTTCTTCTTCTTCTTCTTCTTCTTCTTCTTTCTTCTTCTTCTTCTTCTTTAACTTCTTCTTCTTTCTTCTTCTTCTTTAACCTTTCTTTGGCTTCTTCTTCTTCTTTAACCTAACTTCTTCTTTACACACTCTTTAACTTCTTCAGGTAGGATTCATGCACAGGAACACAAGCAATTTTATTCCGAAAATTAAAAACGTGATTGGCAACACTAAAACATAAATAGGAATCAAAACATTAGACAGATAGTTTATTTGGCATTATTTACAGAGGGCAAATCATTAATTAGGGGGTTAAAATTAATTAAACTCATCCAGGGATTTGTAAACATAATTGATCACACTTAAAAACATAAATAGGGATTCATAAATTAGACACATAATTCATTAGACACTATCTAAAACTGGGAAATCATTAATTAGAGGACTTAAACCTGTAAAATGCATTATTTGGCTACATTAAAAACAAGGGAAGGGAAGCAGGGACTCACAAGGGGTTAAAAAATCTTGGCAGAGCACATGACTGGTCATTAGTGACTTTATTGTTATACAATAAAATTCATTTCAACAGGTTCTACTGTCATTTTCATTCGGAACAAGCCCAGGCTTCTTCCTCCATTAGTGTGTGTGTGCTCAAACCACGTGGGAGGAGCCTTGACACTCACTCACTCTCTCACAGAGCTCACTTCTACTGCAGCAGCCAGAGGAGAAACAGCTCACTGTCTCAGCTCCAGTAGTGGGTCCAAACTTTGCAAGAGTGCTGGTCCTGAGGAAGATCCATATGGATCGAAACGTCGACAGACAGCACTACATTAATTAGGACTAATTAAGGCTCAGCAACAGCTTTTTTTCCCCTTGAGGGCAAACTTTTTCTCCCTCCCTTTGTCTCCTTTCTTGCCTTTTCTCCTCACTTCTCCCTTGAGGAAAATCCTTCTCTTTTGGAGTTTTTTTTCAGCATTTTTCCCTCTTTCTGACTGCTTTTGGATTACTTTTAACCTTTAACCTCACCCCCCTCCTTTTTCTTTTAGAAATCTTCCTTTCCCCTTTTGGGAAAGCGCTTTTTGTTACTCATTAAGTCTTTATCATTTCTATTTTCATTTCCACTATTGTTTTCTTTACTTTGTTTATATTTTTTATATAACAAAGGCTGCCCCAGGGGAACATTAAACACTAAATCATTAAAGGACACTTACACACAAAACACAGACATTAAACGACACACACACACGCCAAACACAATATTAAAGGACACTTACACACAAAACACAGACATTAAAGGACACACACACACACCAAACACAATATTAAAGGTCACTTACACACAAAACACAATATTAAAGGACACATACACACAAAATAAAAACAGTACACACACGCACACTTATCTACATTAAACATAAAAAACACGAAAAAAATATATAAAAAAAATACACCAAATAAACAAAAAACGTACAAAAAAACACCACAAACACGTACACAACCATGGCTGATGGTGCCTGGACCACAGTCCAATATGGCAGAAAGCGCCACAACAAATACAGGGGGGGCCAGCATGGCTGGGGTGCCCCTGGGAGGATGGACAGTGCACCACCCTTCCCCTCTAACAGGGGATGGGGTACAGTCCCCTATCCTAACCCTAACCCTATGGGGGATGGGTTCAGTTCCCCTTCCCTAACCCTAACCCTAACCCCTAACCCTAATGGTGCATTTTCATTGAACAAAACAGAAAAAGTGCCATCAAACGTGCCCTTCTAGTGAACAAAACATACAATAAAGTGCCTTGAAGGGTGCCTGATAAACAAATGTAATGACCCTAACTCACCATGCGATCACTTTTTCCATGCTGGTGCCCTGCCCTGCTGGATACAGCTGGTGCTCTTTTTTGTTTTCTCGCCCCTGCAACTCACAATTCCTCACTCCAGAATTGGGTTGGTGGCATGTTTTCAGTAAGCGTTTCATCCACATACTCACGTGTCATCTGACTTTGGGGCTCAGGAGCACAGACTTTCTTCTCCCCGGCTGGGGTTGCTGGCACGTTCTCAGGGGGCGTTTCATCCACATACTCACATGTCATCTGACTTTGGGGCTCAGGAGCACAGACTTCCTTCTCCCCGGCTGGGGTGGCTGGCACGTTCTCAGGGGGCGTTTCATCCACACAATCACATGTCATCTGACTTTGGGGCTCAGGAGCACAGACTTCCTTCTCCCCGGCTGGGGTTGCTGGCACGTTCTCTGGGGGCGTTTCATCCACACACTCAAGTGTCATCTGATTTTGGGGCTCAGGAACACAGACATCATTCTCCCCGCCAGAGGTTTCTGTCAGCAGCCCTGCTTCTTGGATATAGGTGGGAAATCCAACCTCCTTCTGGTCTCCTGATTTTGACATGATGGGAGCTCATCCTCTGACAAAGAGGAAACTTCAAAACTGACTTTCACTCCATGTCCCTGTGGAGAACTCTCACGTTTTTGACGCCTGCTCTTCAACTCCTCATCAGACAGTGAAGAGCTTGACTCTGGTTGATCATCATACACAGGTTCCTCATCACTTGAGCTTGTCTCCGATGTATCAGTTAAGATGAGTTCATCGTCATCACTTTTGTCATCTGGAGGGGGGTTGGCAGCAGCACTCTGCAAGGCTTTCATTCGCAACTTTCTGGTTTCATACCCCATCACTTTGTCTGGCAGAGCGACATAAAATCGCTCTGCTGTGCTGGGGTCATGGCACATATGTTTTGCCACCTGCTTCCTCTCCTTTTCAGAGAGGTACTTGTTGGCCTGGAAACCCAAACAAAGAATCAGTCAGAAACAGTCCTTTTAGAAAATGTGTCTCAACAGTGTTAATCAACGCTCTCAATAAACTTATGACATCCACTCAACAGTCTCTAAAATGTGTGTACACTAAATTTGTTACTTCTACCTACATGCAACCATCAACATAATCTCACTTCAAATTCTAGCCCCCATGTTGAGGATTCAAACTTCCAAATTCAAATCCAATGCCACTGATCTCCAACTTCCAAATTGTAATCTATAGACAAATTCCAACTTCCAAATTCTAATCTATGGATGAATTACAACTTCCAAATTCTAAAAACTATGGCCAGATTCCAACTTATATTAAGTTCTTACTTGAGTAGAGACGCTGCTCCGGATCATGTTGAAGCTGACAGTCCCCTGCATTCCAGCATCCACCCAAGCCAGATGGAGGAAGTTTAACGGCTTCTGAATCTGCTTGCCAAGCACTGTATGGAACACATACTTGCTGGCCTGGCCTGGCTTACAGCACTTGCCATTGGTCAGGCATTCAAGCCACGTAAACTCCTCATTGTTGAGGGAAAATGCAGCTTGGCCAAATGACCTCACGGTTTTGTGGTCATCCACCTTAGGATATTAAATGAAGAAAATTAAATTATTTCTGTGGATAGGTGGACTTTAAATGAGTGGAACAAACCTCCAGTGACTGGTGTTTGTAGCTTATATGACTATGAAATGCTGACTTCAACAAAGACACTAATCTTAATTTAACCAATGAAAAGCTCATTACTTGGACCCACCACACCTAAATAAATACTAACCAGAACTTGGAACTTCTTGCCATGATCCCACGTCTCAAAGTTCATCACATGTTCCTTGGTCATGTTAGTGAGTACAATGGATCTGTGTCCAGTGAGCATGGACAGGTAGCCCATTATGTAGCCAATGAGCTTGGAATGCTCATTCTGCTGTCTTCCATTGCCGGCTAAGCTTTCTACAAAACATGCAGAGATATACACAGAAAGATACAGTTAAGAATGCAAACTACTGAAGAAGAAAGAGTACAATGTAAATAATAACGTCGACTTACCAAACAGTTTAGGAATTTTTTTCCTGGCAGTAATCATGAATTTCTTTTCTTCGA
The DNA here is from genome assembly GCF_011397635.1 of Epinephelus fuscoguttatus. NCBI lineage: Eukaryota > Metazoa > Chordata > Actinopteri > Perciformes > Serranidae > Epinephelus > Epinephelus fuscoguttatus. Next base: position 7,549 of record NC_064767.1, read on the forward strand.
CTGCACCAAGCTGATTGTCTGTAAAAACAGTGTGACATGCATGTATTTAGATGACAATAAATATATATATATATATATATATATATATATACACATGTATGAGACATACAATTTGATTTCAATAAAGCCAAGAATACCGGACTGAAAACAACTGAAAACATTTACCTGTCTTATGGCGTAGGACTTTCTGCCGGTGGACGACCATTTTTTTCTGGACATCAGCCATGATTCTCTTAATTTCATACTGAAGTGTCGCGAAGTCTTTCTTCTTGAGCTTACTAGCCTTCTCAAATGAGCTCTCGGTGTGTCTGAGGAACATGACCACATTGGTCATCATGTTTTGACTGTCGTGGGTGCATAGCCCTTCTGAAACAGGTACGCTGGCCAACTGTGGAAAAAGTTAAGGAGTTAGAAGTGGCTAAATCTGACTTCCAGTTCCACCACATTCCATGGTCCAACTTCTCAATTCTCATCTATTTCTATATCACCGTAGATTAAAATTTGGAATTCATAGAAAAAAAATATGTGTGTATTTGTAAGTATTTGGTGCCTGGTTAACTCTGAAAATTGTCTTTTTTTAGGTCAAGAACAATCTGAGATGAAAAACTACTTACGCACGTAACTTGTCTACTTGGATTAGGAACCTTAGGTCTTGGGAGACGGCCTTGGAAGGCAGGCCAGCGGCCATGTAGAGGCAAAAGCGAAGACCGTGGCTGGATGACTGCCGTGCATTTTCTATGTCCTTCTTTCCTTTCCGTGACCCCAGGCGAAACTTTCTAAAGTCTTGAAGAATCTTTTCTGCAGTAAAATTAAAACCGTTAATAACTAATTAATTAGTTGGACAACCCAAAAACAACAAAGGTGAAAAGGGAAAGAATGAACTAACTGTAAATCTCTCTGTCTCCCCCAAATTGTAACTGGAAAGGAAAGGAAAACTTACCAAATAAATGATCGCCCATCTTCCCCTTGTTGGCATGTTCCCATTTTTGAGCTGATAGAGGTGGTTTACAAGGTATACAGGTGGGTGTCTGGTGCTGTGCTGTCATCAAAAAATCCACTTTTTGTTCCAGCTGCTGCAACCTGGAAAAAAACTGCTGGCAGGTGCACTTGCATGCCTTTGACAAAGGGGTGGAAGCAAGTGGCTGACTGGCACTAGGATCAGTGGAGGAGGAGTTGTGGGACCCAGGAACAGGGGTGGAAGGAAGTGGCTGACTGGCATTAGGGTCAGTGGAGGACACATTTTGATCACTTCTCATATGACTACCGCCAGGCATGAGGGTGGAACATCTGTGGCTGGAAATGACTCCAGTGGGAGGATGAGCATTGGGGGGTGAAATGTTGTGCTTTGAAATATCCAGGTCCATGTCTGTGTCTTCGTCCTGGGATCCTCTTGCTCCTGCCTATGTTCCTTATCAACGGAATCCTCAGACGGTTCCAAATCAATAGGCAGACAATCATCCTCTGTAATGAAATTTATTTGATTTAAATTGGAAATTAAAACCCTGTCGTTCCAAATTCCAAATTTCTGTTTTTGGTTGCTACACAAAAGCCATACAAAAAACTACACAATAGAAAGCTCAAATTTAATTTGTGTATAGTTGGATAGAAAATTTAAAGGGATATGATAATGAAAGCCTTCTTTTCAGTCCCCTTGATACCAGGGAATCACAAATAATATTAACACAACTTAAGAGTACCATATTCATCGGTAATCCCCATGTCCAACGTTGATACCATGGGCTTATCGGGCTGGGACCTCCGCAGTTCACCGAGCTCTTTCACGATGGCTGCTCTCTTGGCCTGCTTCATGATAGGTTCTCGTTCCTATTAACATAAGAAAATAATCTACTATTAGACAAACTTAAGAGGGACAAAACATTACATTTACAACAGATCTTAAATGAGTTTTTCATCAAATTAAAACAAAATGATTGTACTTACCTCTGCTGAAATAATTGTATGTGTATCTTGTAAGTGCTTATCGAGGCGGGCAAGCTTTTTCTACCCACATAAGTCGCAGTCCAAGCTGTCTGAAGTTCTGTGGTAGGAAATGAAAAATAAATGAGTCCAGGAAATCCAAGCTGATAACATAACAGGGTATCTATGCATAAATATGAGAAACACATTTTATTTAATCTTACCGTCCATTCCCATATTTCACAAGAAGCTTGAACTCCTTTTTATTTGGAATGGTATGGGACACTGTAAGGTGTTGCTTTAAGTTGCTGTAGCTGGCAAAACACAATCCGCATACTTTTCCGCTCTGCAGATAATTAAAAATAATACACTAAATTAAGACTGCCTCCTCAGCAAACTATCACAAAGTACACTCTCTGTTATTTTCTACTTACCATCTTGCCAAAGAGGACATTCAGAACACTGAAACCTGTGCATTTAGAGGGGTTTAAGAAGGACATGTGGTCACAATGTTATTGTCAAAAATTGGAAAACTGAGCATATTCAAACAATAAATAACCCATCCCTCTGTTACCCTCAGCTGTGTATATCTCTGTAACTCCTTGCTGCCCCTTTGGGGCTCTGGACACTCTTCTTTCTGACTGTGCTGTCAGAGCTTCTCTAGAACTCTGCTTGCTCCTTCTTCTTACAACCTCATTTCCTTTCCCATCTTCAGAAGTCTTCTCTGCTCCCACACTTTGTGTTGATATCAGTGGACTGTCTCCAGCTTTCTTTGATCTATCTGTGACACTCTGACAAACTTCTAAGAGGGATGAAGCTCTCCTTGGCTCGTCCTTCACTGGCTTGGAAGCTGGATTTTCAGCCATGTCCATGGAGCAGAATTCAGTGCTGTTGCACTTGTTGCTTTGAATTTGTGTAATTGCTTTCTCAGTCTTCTCGTTTGTTTCTGTGTTGCAGGTTTTGTCCATTTCGACAGGGTGAGACACAGGTTCTGTGTCGGCTGTCTTAGTGGGTTTTGTTTGATGTGTGAGCGCAGTGAGAGCTGCACTTCTTGGTCTCGAAGAGGTCCTCTTGTGCACTGTCCATCTTTCCACCTCTTTAATCAACTTGTCATTGATACAGGCACTGGTCTTCTCTCTGTGATGACAAAGATATCTCTCCCTCAGTCGGTACTTTGGAGCCACAGGGTCCCTTGTTTCTTCACAATGAGACTGCTTCCCTCTTTGTTTAAAGCGACCCTTTCCATTCCTCTCACAGGTGCAGCACTCACACATTTCATTTCCCTCCCCAAAAAAGTTGGCACCATAGTAACATGTGATCTCCTCGCCAGGTGAGATGGGTCTAATGACTTCAACATAAGCAAAGAACCTGCAAGCGACATACTTGCCGTTTGGATTGCAGTCATGGTTAACAAAACTTGCAGGCCCAAGCCAGAGCTGATCGCAGCGTTTGCGTAAGGAATACATCACGCTGAAGTCATTGACTCCAGCCTGCAGCACAGCACTATCAGCGGGACTAAACTCTGCTATGCAGCCCAGCAGGACCTCAGCACGCTGTCCTGGAAACCAGTGCCTTGTTGAGGTTATCTTTGCTCCATTGGTCTCAGAAGAGTATCTGTCACTGGACTCTATCTTGACACCACTGTCCAACAGGAAGGCCCTGAAGTAGCAATACACATGTTGCCTCAGTAGTTCCTGATGACGGCTTCCCAGAGAATTAAAATAGTCACCAGCCAGTTTGCCCACTATCATCAGCAGTGCATCGAATGTTGCGCTGAAATCATGTGTATGCTGAAAGCTCAGCAGGGTCTCTTTGAGAATACCACAACACTGTATCTCTGGTGAAGGAGTGATGTTCATTTTATGGGTCCTGAAACCCAACAGAGGGTCCAGCACCAAACCCGTGGCCAGGTCATCAATCTCACACAGCTCCATAACACTCATTCTGGTCCCTCCGTCCATTGCCTCAAACCATCAGCATGCTGAGAGTCTTTTGGAGTCAGTGAAAAGTATCGTCCGATCGACGGTTTATAACAACCTGTTCACTTTTGCTCACTTTTCTCTGTCTTCCCGTGAAGCCCAGCTGTTTAAATAAACATCACTTCTGGAATTTGTTGGGCTGCTATTGACTGCAAATTCCAGACTGCATTGAGTGGCTAAGGCAAAAATGTACAAGATACAATGACAAATTAGCTTTAAAATGTATGTATTATGTAGCTAGATAGTTAACTAACTTCATGTTCCAAATTTCAATCTCTATATTAAGTAACAGATTGAAATTTGGAAATATTCCATTTACATCTATATGATAACATTTTCATGTGCTGCCCAAAATGCAATAAAACATGTTTTTTAAAAGTTCAGAAGTGCATAAAAACACTGATAAACATGATATTGTGATGTTAGACAGTGAAATAAGGCAAACACAAACAATTTACAACACATTTTGTACAAGAAAAATCAATAAACAACAGACCTAATGCTTACCATGCAGTCAATGCTGCTGCTGATCTTCCTACTTCCTGTTGACACAGGAAGTCCAACTTTTAATCTATGTGCATGCATTATACAATATATTGAAATGTGGAAGTACAATATGGATATGTGGAATATAAAATACTAAACTTAGAATATATGTTTTTTCTACTCCAACAATTAATCTATTTACAGCAATATGAAATGTGGAAATTATGTTTTTATGCCACAACTTGATGACTATGAAATCATTAGTATCCCCCAACCCCCACTCTCAATCAATGTTTCTAATCAATATACGTGCAGATGTTTAAGCCTGCAACAGAAAAACAAGCCATTTTCATTTTAACATGATTCCAAGAGGCTATCCAAAAAATTCAACAGTTTCTGAAGGCAGAGAACGTCTGCTTTACATCCATATATGGGTTGTTAGGGTTGTGGTCTATAATCCAAGATACGACGCAGTCAGTCTTGGGAGGGTTACGTTAAAATGTATTCTGATACAAATAGAAACTCCCTGTTAAAAAATGTAATCAGTAACCTCATCCGAGTATCACAAAATGAAAGCAATGTTTATGAATTGCCTGTCCAGCTATTCCTTCATTTGTTACGTGCAAAAGCATGTTTAGATTAAAAGTGGTAATTAAGCACATTTAAATTCATTTTCCTAAGTAAGGTTATGTTATTCACATTTGACACTCTAACTGACACTCCAGACATCATTCTGGTCACCAGCATCACTTCTTGCTGTCCCGAAAATGTTTTTCACACACAACATTCAATGCAGGGAGTGAGAAGAAATTTCTCTGAGACCTTTCCAGCGGTGCTTGTCCCACATCCCTGGCTGCTTCCCTTAAAAAGATATTGCACTTAACCTGGTGAAAAATCCCAACATTTGGCGCCCCCTAGCTCTGGACAGGAAGGGGCTGGAGCTGTGGATCGAAGACGCCCCGGATCAGCTCATCGGGCCCTTTCCGTCGATGCCTTGCTTGCGGCTCTACGACCAAGTCTGCCTGACTTGGCTTCTTTCATTTGATCAAGCAGAAAGGCCTGCAAGGCTCTCCATCCAAGAAGGCCTCGCTGCAGAAAAACTCAATCCGGGGTGGAAAAATAGACTTCCAGCTAGGGGTCCGATCTTCACTTATGTTATGGAGCTCTTTGAGAGTTTCCGGGAACAGCCGGCCCCACGTCCCTAGCCGCTTGCGTTTTCGAGTTACGGCCTCCCAAAGTTCAGGGGTCAGCAGGTCACCCCACGCAGTCTTTTTGGGGCATATTTGGCCATACAACGAGATGGAGACTTGGAACCACGTCTGGCTGAAACCTGCCATCCCGCCGATACAGGGTGTAATTTTTGGTACCCCTGACCCCAAAGGAAGTCAAAAAACACTTATTTGAAAAATCTGGTCAAAATTGGACTTTTTACATTAAAACAGATGAAAAGTTGCATTTAGGGAATCCAGCATTAAAATTTGGAATTTGACATTTGTTAGGCGATGCTGCCCCCTATGGTCAAATTTGGAATTTGGAATTGGTTAATTTTTCAAAGTTGGAATTTGGAATTTGGAATTCCGGATTTTTGTTTAGTAGATGAGAATCTGAGTTGGAAACATGGAAAGTGGGGTCTCGCCATTCATTGTGTATGTGAAAACCCTATCCCTGACCCTGACTCATTTCCCTAACCGTCTTCGACGTTGAGGCTCAACTCCCTTCACCCTAACCCCATCTAGGCCTGCTGCTTTGTGTTGGTTCACAGCTCTCAGAACCCTTTTCACCAGATGTTCCTGTAGTTCAAGCAGGTAGGTGTTTGAAGGCTGAGGACCTGTGGGCCACTCTCTGGGTTTGGAGAAGCAGAGTGGGGCCTCACTGACTCAATAGGGATGTCATATACTGTAAAACCCTGTGAGGTAAATTGTGATTTGTGATATTGGGCTTTATAAATACAATTGATTAATTGATTGACCCTCAGGCACCATGTCGAGTCATTACTCAACACAAACACCAACCTTCAGTCTCACCTTTTTCTTTTTTCATTTGAAACTTTGACCTGAACATTTTGGACAAACAGTCAACATGGGGTTATGGTTTGGCAATTCAGTTTGTCTTCAGATCACTTATCTGTCTGTTCACCTCTGTCTGTGTGTGTGTGTGTGTGTGTGTGTGTGTGTGTGTGTGTTGGGGATGATAAAAGTCGCCCTCATCCTGCTCCTCTCTCAGTTTATGCTATTTGTCAAGTTGCATTTGCAACAAAACAGAAACATGAAGGTTTACCTGCTGCTGATGCTCCTGCTGCCGATACTCTCAGGTACCACACAACACACACACACACACACACACTCTAACATTTAATCTGTACACTAACCCACACATGTAACACGTAACACATCTCATCTGATGTTTCTATATATATAAACTGAGAATGTCTGATGGACTCATCAAATAGTGAGTCAAAGTACACAAAGAGCTGACAGTTCATATGTCAATTAATTAATCAATCAATCAATCAATCAGATTTATTTATTTATTTATTTATTTATTTATATATAAAGCCCAATGTCACAAATCACAATTTGCCTCACAGGGCTTTACAGCATACAATAATGTCACAGTCTGTTGATAAGCTGAAATACAACACTCAGATGGCAGATGTTACATTCACTGACCTTCAGAAAACTCTAGCTGTGAAAAAGAGAGTCAGTAAGAGCATTTACCTCAGACCAGGATGACACATATAACTTCCTTGTGTAATCTCACAAGATAACTCGAAGATGTCCAGATCATAAAATGTTACGGTCATTTATATGACACTACAATGAAACAGAAAATGTATAAAGTTGATTCAAATGGATAAATTCTCTCAGTAACCTCATTTATTTATTCTGATACATGTTAAACATTATTTTAATTTCTGTTGGAATGAAAAACAATAGTTTGTCTTTTTATATTTGAGGACATATTTAAACCTTCATTAGTTCCTCATTTAGAATATTTTGAACGTCATTAAGATTTTTGTAAGATTAGAAATCTATTTCATCAGTGAATAGAACTTTGTGTAAAAAGTTAGAGAAATCTATTTAATCATTAATGCCCAGTGTGAAGGGGGCAGCCCGACACAGGATCCCTGAGGGGCACCAGATTTGATAGTTTTACTTTGAGATTTGTGACGACTTACATAAACATGTAGCTACCTCCCGTTCACATGTTTTCTGAACCAGCTCACCGCATTGCCTCTGACATCATGACATAAACATTTTTCAGGAACATACCTGTCCACACTGTGTCATCAACAGCTGACCTCTGGAACAGACTCGGGTGTTCATGTTCAGATATTATAACTTTATCATCTCTTATCTCAGCTTTATCAATGTCCAATCAAACAGCTGCACAAGTGCGTCTTAGCTGTGACCTCATCAGATGTGTTTGTTTTGCAGCTCAGGCGTCTAACATCAAGTGTTACGGTGAGGATTCCGTGTGGGTCAGGAACATGCTGCTAGACTGCGGCGGCCCAGTCAAACAGGCCTGCTACACCAGAGGTAAGTCCTCTACCTGCTAACGCCCCTATGAAGCATATGCTGGTGCTTACCTCTGGTGTGTCTGTCAGGATTTGACTAGATTTACAGCTGAATCTTTCTGACAACACAATACAGTTTTAAATACAAATCTATTTTAAAATCTTGTAGCTAATCTTTCCGGACACGTGTCAGCGCTCTGATAATGCATTTCCTGTTTGTCTTTGCAGCTAGTGGAGAGAAAGGCTGCACTACGTTGGACAACTGTCAGCAACCTGGCTGGACCTGCTGCTATACCGACGGCTGCAACATCTGAGCCAATCACAGACCAAGACATACTGATATCATCAAAGTAAACAATGTGAAATAAAGTCTGGTAGATTTCCCAGAATGCAGTTTGGTTTCATCTGAGTTCAGTGTGTAAACATGAATATTTAAAGTCCGTCAATTTGTGGACTTTGAGTCGTGTGTCTGCGTCCCTGTCGACTCTACAAACAAACTTAGAAACATCTAGAGTTCAGTTATCAAGGACATTTTAATCAGTCTGTGACAGTCGATCACTCAGAGTCCACCTGAAGGGTTAATATTGACACTGAGACTCACAAACATCCAGAGTTCAGTTATCAGGAAAGATTCGGTCTGTTCGTCTGAAGGCTTGTCAGATATCTACACTGAAATAATAAACTCACAAAGATCCAAACTTAAACGTTCTGAGACTTCTGGCAATTCTGTTGGTTTCAATACAAAATGTTGTCTGAGCAAAGTATCAGCTAGTTACAGCATCAACAGTAAAAGTACTCTCAGCTCTATCATTACACTATCAGTAGGGTTACAGGTAACTGTTTTGTGTTCAGTTCATTGACTGTTTGTGGTTTCTATGGTAAATCAGTTGTAAACAGGTTTGTTCTTGTAGTCGTAAAAAGTCAGCGTCAGACGCCACAGTGTGACACACCTGAGGCCCATTGTTCAAAACCTAGATAAGGAATTAAGCTGGTATATGTTGGTTATCCTGGCTTAATTTAGCTTTGATTTGGTTGTTTGAAAGCAGAGGTGCATATGTTACCATGGAGATTTATTCTGTGCAGTTAGCCTGGTCCCAACCACGCTAACAGCAGGCTAAGTTTATCCTAGTGCCTTATTTGTCCAGTCAGCTGTCACTGCAATCAGAAATCAATGTGTTTCAGACTTATTCCATGTTCTTATGTATTTGCCCCATTTTTAAACAAACAAAATACATTTAGCCTATAATAGTTAAAAAAAAAAAAACATTGAACATTTAAAACACTATTTTTGTCAAAATCATTCATATGATAAGCACGATCAGGTGTCTTCAGTGAAGTCAATGATGAGGGCAATATATAAGTCCCATGCACATGTGTAATCCAGTGCCGCACAACACAGATGGTTTTAGAGCTGCTTTGTTTCTTGTTATTAAAATAGCTGCTTTGTTTGCAGTTTTTATTAAATAGCTGCTTATAGTACAATTTTATTTTAATATTTTATTTTTAAGATAAAAGCACTAAGCAGTGTGCAGCTGCTCACTCACCCATTCTAAGACACACACTAATGCCATCAGTCTACCACACAGGGTGTATACAGCATAGGGAGCAATCTAGGGTTCAGCATGTTGCCCAAGGACACTTTGACATGCAGATATCCTCACCAGTCAAAGAAGTAATTGTTGGAATACACATACAAGGAGGTGTATTTGGCATTGGTAGCACACAGTTGCTGGTTATTAGGTTTCATAACTGTATGACCTTCCCAAATTACATTCCCAGTTAACTGGACCAATGACTCCAGTGTACTTTACATTAATAAATGAAAACAGGAAGAGGAAATCACAATATTCTTTGACCTCATTTGATTTAGATGAACAATACTGTAATCGCTCAGTGTCTGCTTTGAGCTGTGGAGAGAGAGAGAGAAATAATATTGATCAATACATTCATCTTTCTCTAGTTTCTCAATTTCCAAGTCCAGTTTCCTTAAAGTCTTTTTTTCTTTGTCTGTCAAGCTCCATGTCCTGCAGCTTTCTCTTTTCACACTGGAGCTCCACATCTGCCAGCACTATCTGCTTCTGTAGATGACTTGCATGTAGCTGTCTGACAGTTTGGATGTCCTTCAGGCAATAATTCAATTTAATTCAATTTTATTTATAAAGCCCAATATCACAAATCACAATTTGCCTCACAGGGCTTTACAGCATACAACATCCCTCTGTCCTTAGGACCCTCACAGCTGATCAGGAAAAACTCCCCAAAAAAACCCTTTAACGGGGAAAAAACGGTAGAAACCTCAGGAAGAGCAACTGAGGAGGGATCCCTCTTCCAGGACGGACAGACGTGCAATAGATGTCGTACAGAACAGATCAGCATAACAAATTAACAGTAATCCACATGACACAATACTCACAACATTTCCAGGCAGGCTGTCAGGCTGTTCATCTCTGTCCTCTTACAAATATATTTTCTATGAGCACCACATCACTGACTTCTAACTGACTAAATTATCTCCACAAGACTGGCAGGTTACCTCAAACCTTCTGGAGTCCAAAGAAAGTGTCTCCTCCTCATCTGCTGCATCCCCTGCTGCAGATGTGCCTTCACCCTGCCACATTAAATAGAACTTGTATTGACCTAATGTAAACTTACAAGACATGCCAAGCAAATGCCTTTAATGAATAACACTCACCGGATCATCTTCTGGTGGCTCCAGAGGGGTCAGTGTGTCACCTGACACTGCAAGACAATCCAAGGTCAGACAGTCCACATAACACCAATACTTCATTAATGAATGAATAAAATGGTTCATTCCATGGACAGTATACTGGAATAATGTACCTTGTATAAAAAGGGTAGTTTCTCTGTGTGGGACAGAGTCTGTAGCTGCCTCCTCCCTGTATCCCCTCCATCAGTGGCCTGCCTTGGTTTTGATCAAGTGCAAGCTCTTTCGCTTGTGTGAAATCGGATATTGGTGGGGTGCAAAACATTCTAATACTTAATCTTCACCTGTTACCAGGTGCACTTTTATTTATTTATTTATTTATACATTTATTGATCAGGGACAAATGCATTGAACATTACTTCATATAAAATACTAAACAGATGTCATGCATACTCGTTTCTAGCTGATGCTAATGGTTGTCAAGTTGTATTTGTGCTGTATGAGCATTAAATGAGAGGTTATATATAGCCTTTAAGAGATTTGCACAATGAATCAAGCATCATCATGGTACATGTTGTGAGTAAAATTAATTCCCACTGCTCACCTTTAAGGTGAAGTCTACAACTGTTAATTTGTGAAAGGAACTTTAATTGTAATTATGACAGATACATTTGTGCAGCAAGTGTATATTTTTAGATTACTTACGCATTCAGTCGGTCCGCAATTGTCTGCCACGCATTTTCTCTCTGCTTAATATTTGCTGCTGTGTTTCCTTTATTAGTTATGATGTGTTTAACCTCCTCATAAATCTCCATGATGACACACTGCTCACTGGGCGAGAAGTAAGCCGCATGTGTCCTCTCCATTGGTGCATCAGTAAAACTGTGATCGACCCACGTGGTCTATTTAAGAAAGCCGTGGACGCGCTGAATAAGTCGCACCTACCTTGACATAGCCGCTCCTCCTCAGCCTGGCTTGGCGTTGGAACAACCAATGAAGCCAGGGTGGACTGATGAGACTTTGTCCAGCCTCGCTTTTCCACTTATCCTGGATTGCTTAATTCTACTTTCAAACAACAGGCCCCTGGTCAGCTGCTGTTATTTAGTTACTCACAGTTTCATTCATTCAGGTGATTCCACAGGTGTTTGATGTTGAGAGTTGGTGGGCGGAGTTACAAATGACCGTTGTCTCCAAAACAAAATAAAAAACAAAATAACATTTTTATTTTTTACAAAAAGTTAAATTTCATCAAACTGAAAACAAAACAAACACGTTTCCTCCTGAAACTGTTTCTCAGGTCATCATGACAGCACACCTTCATCCAATCACAGCAACATTAATCCACTGAAGTGTCAGAGTTACGATAAACGTACACATCAGTCAGACGTTATTTTCTACCTTTGTTAGAAACGTTTGAGACAAACTGATTCAGAACCGAATTCATCAGAAACAAACAAAAAAAAGCTGATCGTTCTGAACTTCCTGCATTCAGTCATTTCAACAACTCGTTCTAAACTCGGGACATGTTGACTTGTGACTTTCTCATGGCTGATGAATACAAACACAAACAAACAGGAAGGAGACTGGTCGGTCTGAAAACATTTATTTGCATTTTTTTGTTGAAATCTTCAGTACAGTCTGTCGTCTGACAGGAATGCATGAGAGAAGACATGATTGGCTCAAAACAGTCACATGAACATCATCATCATCATCATCATCATCATGTGTATCAACGTCGTTACAGAACACTGTAAAATAAACAAACACTTTAATCCAGAAACTCCCATAACACCCCACCCCTTATGTAACCCTGCCCCACCCCAAACATACAGGCAAGTCCCAGAACATTCGGTGAATCCCTGAATATCGAGGCACTCCCTCATCATCCAGTGACTCATCTGTATGTTCAGGCACTCCCACACTGAACATTTAGGCGAGTCCCTGAACATCCAAGCGAGTCCCTGAACATTCAGTGAGTCCCTGAACATCCAGGCAAGTCCCTGAACATCCAGGCGAGTCCCTGAACATCCAGGTGAGTCCCTGAACATCCAGGCAAGTCTCTGAACATTCAGTGAGTCCCTGAACATCCAGGGGAGTCCCTGAACATCCAGGCGAGTCCCTGAACATCCAGGGGAGTCCCTGAACATCCAGGCAAGTCCCTGAACATTCAGGCGAGTCCCTGAACATCCAGGGGAGTCCCTGAACATCCAGGCAAGTCTCTGAACATTCAGTGAGTCCCTGAACATCCAGGGGAGTCCCTGAACATCCAGGCAAGTCCCTGAACTCTGTACAAGCCCTTCAGAGAAACGAACGTAGAAAAGATGAAGATATTAAAGATGAGGAGTATTAAAAAGGCAAAAACATTAATGACCCCCCACCCCCCTGCCCCTGGAGTGACATCATCATGACATTCAGAAAACATTATGAACAGAAATGGTCCAGAAGAGACAAAAACAAACATCAGCAGTCATTCAGTGAGTCACTGAAAAGCAGCCAATCAGAGGAGAGGACCTCATATGTTTCCTGCGTCTTGATTGGCTGAGAGATGTGAGTTTTGAATGTGAAGGGCGGCTGAGTATTTTTACAGTGTAGCTGAGGAGCTGCTGCCCTCTGGTGGTGAACAGAAATATACACACAGATATCTGCAGTATATACAAACAGATCCTCCGTCAGACAGACGTCTCCGATCCACCGCTGATTATTAAAAACATCTGAGTCACAGTTTTCACTCTGGAGGTTCGCTTCCTGTTTACATTCTGTTCACTTCCTGTTTACATCAGTGAGTCGACCTTGGAGACCGACCTGGTTCTGACAGATTTAAGACCTGAACAGGACCTGAGACAACAGGATGTTTCTGAGTGCAATGCATCTTGGGAGTCATAGTTTAAAGGCTCTCTGGTTTGTAGTTCACATCTTCTTCATGTTTCACAATAAAAGCCTCCAGCGTTCTGTCTCTTTCCTGGAGGGCTTTTATTGTGAAACATCTCTCAGAAATATGGAGGTTGGCAAGTTTACAAAATAAAAACACAACGAAGTCAAAATAAAACTTCAGATTTCTAATTAACATCCATTTATAGATTATTTTTATTAATAATTATTAAACTCATTATTTTAATTATTAAATCTTTTTTAACTTCGATAAAACGTGATTGGTCTGTTCTTTTTTTCCCCTCCAAATTAAAAAAGTTAAAAAGGAAACATACTAAAAAACATTTAAGACTTACAGGTTCTGTCTGACCCCCACGACACTTCCTGTTCAACTGCTCTGCTCTGATTGGTGAGTCACACCTGTCAGGTTTCATCCTGTCTCACCTGGTTCAGCTGTTGCTGTCCTCTGTTCTCTACTGCCCCCTGGGACAGACAGGTAGAACGCTCACCTGGACCAAGGTGAGACTTTAAAACCAAACCCTGTTCAGGTGTGACAGGTGAGTGTCAGGTAAAGACTCCTCCTCCAGCTGTTGCTCAGGTAAATCTCCAGGTGTTTCAAACTGTGACATCACATTTGTTCAAACTGAAGGAAAGTTTATTTTAACAGCTGATTGATGAGAAGAACAGTGTGACACCGCTGCCACAGGTTCGAGTCCCACACACACACACACACACACACACTTGTACTTCTATACTTGTGAGGACCGTCACTGACATCATGCACGTCCGAACCCTAGAGACGAATATTAATGACATCACAACCACGAGAACTCTTGATTCGGCCAGGTGAGATGAAGAAACAGGAAATTGAGTGGCTCCTGTTTGGACGTACGGACAACCGTCAGCAGATCAATGTGATACTGAAGAAAACACAATGGTTCTTTTTTCTTTATAAACATTTGTTCTGGACGGACATCAGAGAAGTCACACAGTGACATCATCATGTTTCGTCTGTTTCCACTGCAAGCTGGACCCTGACCCATAATCCTGTTAACCTGGTTCTGACCTTCGAACCAAGTCCTGACACACGTACAGACACTTAACATCCAACACAAAGTGAGGACAAAACAAAATGACCCCACTTTGTAAAGATGTCTTCACAAAGTACAAAACTCCTGGTCCTCACAAAGATAGCTGTACCAACACTCATACACACATACACTCTCTGTCTATGAGGGGGGGGTGAGGGGGGGCAGTCCCTCGTCACTGGGCGTGGCCGTGTCGTCACTCGGCTCCAGGCTGTCCTTCAGACTAACCGTGCTGTCTGAGGGGGGCGGAGTCGACTCGGAGTGGGGTGGAGTTAACTCTGAGATGGGTGGGGCTAACTCTGTAGGGGGCGGGGTGTCTGGGGAGGGTTCTTGGGTCCCATTAGCCGTCGGAAGAGGGTCAGGTTCCTGGGTGGGTGTGGCTGCTGCAGGGAGGGCTGGAGTGAAGGCAGAATCCACCCTGTGGGGGGCAGAGTTAGCGAGGAGGCCGTCGCTGAGAGACAGTGAAGATTTTTCCACCAAACGCCACTGCATTATGCTGGTGTCCTTCCCCCCCGTCGAGATCAGGTGACTGTCGTTATACAGGAAGCTGACGTTGGTCACATGACTGCTGTGGGCGCTGTATTTATGGCTGGGAGCCTATGGACATACAGATTATTGATTACTGATTGATCTCTGGGCTCCAACAAGACTAGTATGAAGACAACCCAGTGTAACTAGATCCCAGTATCGAGACAACCCAGTGTAACTGGAGCCCAGTACGAAGACAATCTAGTATAACTGGAGCCCAGTATGAAGACAACCCAGTGTAAATGGATCCCAGTATGAAGACAATCCAGTGTCACTGGAGCCCAATATGAAGGCAACCCAGTATAATTTTGTTTGCAGCACAATGTATAGAACACATCTACTCTATAGATACGATAACACACATTGATTACACACACATATCACACATAAACTGCAAATATACACAGAATAAATAATCTAAATAGTCTAGAATAAATCGTCTAAACAATAAATATTTGCCCTTCCTTAAGATGCACTGCTCATTGGTAATAATCTATACATACCACACCTGCCCATGCCTTGTTTAATTGTGTAATAGCCAAAGGAAGAAAAGTGATTTTTGCCCAATTTGTTCTAATATTGGGATGTCTGTACCTTCACCCCGAAGGGAGAAGCTTAAATTCCCCCGAGAGTGAGAGACCTTGTCTGCCTTTTGGGTCAGCCTGGTCAGATAAAGATGGTACAGATCAGTCTGCTGCTTCCCAATGATTTTTCCACAATTTTTCCCAGTTTGTTTCTATGGGTGACCATACCAGCATACAATACAATAAGCAAGAATACTCTCAATAAAAGCCTTATGAAATACAGTGAAACTTTTGTTGTTGACGCTAAAAAAATTAGCTTCTTAAGAAAGTGCATGTGCTGCTGTGCTGACCCTTTTCGAACACAGCATTTGCACACAGATTCAAGGATAGTTTATGGACTATAATAAGACCAAGATATTTGTACTCAGTTACCACCTCTATCTTTTCTCCCTTTATCATAGATGGGATGTGGGTGGGGGCTCATGTCTAAAATCAAAGACCAACTCTCTAGTCTTTCATATATTTAACTGCAAACGTGACACCTCACACCAGCTCACAAAATCGCTTAACACAGGTCTATGCCAAATTTCATCCTGCTTCAGTAAGCTAACTATGGCACTATCATCTGCAAATTCAAGTTAACTCATATCACAGCGGTGCCTGGACAGCGTGACGTGTGTGGTTGTGCTGCTGCCGTGGTCCTGCCAGATGCCTCCTGCTGCTGCTGCTGCCATCATTAGTCATTAGTCATACTTCTACTGTTATTATACACATATGACTATTGTCACACATGTATACTGCCAGGTATTAATACATACTTTCAACATATTGTACCACAGTAGCCAGAACTATAACTATAATATTATTACTTTCATTAATGTTACTGTAAGCTACTGTCATTACCTGCATCTCTCTCTCTCTCTCTCTCTCTCTCTCTCTGTCTCATTGTGTCATGTGGATTACTGTTAATTTATCATGCTGATCTGTTCTGTACGACATCTATTGCACGTCTGTCCGTCCTGGAAGAGGGATCCCTCCTCAGTTGCTCTTCCTGAGGTTTCTACCGTTTTTTCCCCGTTAAAGGGTTTTTTGGGGAGTTTTTCCTGATCAGCTGTGAGGGTCATAAGGACAGAGGGATGTCGTATGCTGTAAAGCCCTGTGAGGCAAATTGTGATTTGTGATATTGGGCCTTATAAATAAAATTGATTGATTGATTGATTGATTGATTGAAATGTAATTATATGACTCCCAGGGTGACCACTGCGACAGCAGTCAGTATATAAAATATACAAGAGTGGTGACAAAACACTGCCTTGCAGTGTTCCAATAGATGTAACAAGAACACCTGGTGTAGTATTTCCCACTCTTGCCCTTTGTGGTCTACAACAGAGAAAGTCCAAAATCCATCTAATCAGTCATGAGTCCAGTTTAAAATGACCTCTCAGTCTTTCAGCTAAAATGTATGGGTGGATTGTGTTACATGCTGATAAAAAATCTACAAATAAAAACTGCATACACAAAAAATTGACCAGACCTGTATGCAAACTGCAGTGGGTCGAGGGCATGTCCACATGAGTTTATAATGTGGGTTTTTACTATCCTCTCCGGTGCTTTCACAACCAGAGAGGTGAGAGAAATACATCTGTAGTCCTTGGGTGAAGATGGGTGGGGTACTTTTGGCAAGGGGGCCACCAGTGATGTCTCCCAAAGTAGTGGGACCACCTGCATATCCAGAGAGTGTTGGAAGAGAGAGCAGAATATTCCACTTGCCATAATCTTTATGCCATTCCATGCAGCCCTTGAGTTTCCTGAAGCCAGGGTACTCTGCACCTTGTCCCTGTACTGGCATTTGGCCTTATAGACCTCATTTACTTCCTTTTGTACGTCTTTCCTGTCCTGTAGATTTCCCGCAGCAAAGAATCCCTTTTTTCATTTAGTATGCATTTAAGTCCTTTTGTTACCCATGGTTTGTTGTTCAGGTACACTTTAATGGTCTTTGTTGGAATTCACACAAAAGCTTATGTAACCTGTAACAGTCTCTGTCAGCTCATGCAAGTCAGCAGAGGAATCCTCAAAGACAGTCCAGGGCTTGATGCTGACTTTTTTCCCAAGGAGCAGGCTTCCCCAGAGGTCTGCCGCTTTTCCCGGTCTCTTGTCTCCGCCACACTTGAACTTATTTCCACCCAGCCGACAGCCTGGCCGTGGAGAACGGTCCCTAACTGCATCAGTAAGTCATTAACATAGAGGGGATCAAAATAAAAATAAATAAATAAAATAAAAATCAACCAGCCCCCGTCCTCCCCTGACAAGTAAAGAACAGTCCCTAAAGTGCAGTGAGGTTTGTGGACCGTTATCTGCCACTAAGAAAGAAACGTGAACGGCTCGTTTCTCCTCTAACACGCCACATACCTATGTGCTGCCACGGCTCGGTTGTCCAGGTGCTACTGTGCAGTCATGACACCAATGAAAGAGGAAATTACTGGACCTAGAGTTGGACTTCTCTGTCGCCAGTAAGCTGTTATCTTGCACGGCAGAGCACTATGAGCCTCTGCCGTATTCCTGTCTGTGACCCCCGTTCAACCCACAACCGCCAGGATTCGCCTTTCCTTTCTGCTGCTGGTTGAAACGTGATAATAGGGACGCCCCAGCACCCACTCCACTAACTTGACGTGGAAATGAGCAGTAGTCTAGAAAACTGGCAAGTTTTTTTTGCTTGTTTGTTTGTTTGTTTGTTTGTTTGTTTTTTGGAGGGTGCTCGTGTGCCCTCACATAGATTGCACCCTGGGCGGTCGCCCACATTGCCCATAGCAAAAACCGTCCCTGCCTCCACCACACTTTGACTTATTTCCACCCTGCCGACAGTGGGACTTATATTCATTGTGCCAACAGTGGCTTGGAAACCACCCATAACACTTGCACTGTTGAGCCCTGCAGTCCAGGTAGTGTTCTCCAAGCATCCTTTCAAGGTCTCGATGCTGTCCTCATCCCACACCTGAATTTGCTTTTCCACAGGCTTCACCCTTTTCAAGACCTGTCTGTTGGTGGGTCTGAGGAAGACAGTGTTGTGATCTGAACTGCCAAGAGGGGGCTTGGCACTGGATGCGTACACCTTTGGGATTTATCCGTAGCATAGATCAATTATTATGTTTTTCCTTGTTGGACAGGTAACATATTGCGAATATGATGACAACGTGCATGCAAGGGTGCAATTGTTAAAATCACCTATAATAAACTTGGGGGCATCTGGGGCCATATCATCAAATTCTTGCGTAATGTTAAAAAATAATGTCTGCTGCCTTTTCTATATCTGCACACGGATGTATGTATACAACAGACAAAAATATTTGTGGGAATTCTCTGGGAAGATAATGGGGACGCAGAGATACCAATAAAAGTTCAATATCAGGGGTGCAAATCTTTTTCCTCAGCATCGTTGTTCTACACCATCTGTCATTTATCATGACGCTCACTCCCCCATCCTTGCTCCTTGCCTGTTGCCTTGCTGCACTGATCCATGCACGATAGTAAATCCTTCCGGACAGACTTCGGAATCCGGCACAGTTTCATTCAGCCAAGTGTCAGAGAAGGCGAGGACACAAGCTTCCCTATACTCATGCAAGTAATGAGTGTTTGCTCGTAACTCGTCTGCTTTCCTTTTGATAGATTATGCGTTTGATAAAGTTATAGTTGGAAGCGGAACTTTTGCTGTTTTCCTCATTCTGAGTCTCTACCTCAGCCCACCCCCTTTTTCCTTGCTTCTTCTTGCATCCCATATGTTTAAATGCCCTTATAATCTCCATAGGTATATTCAGATCAGTAACACTCCAATCGCTTGCGTGGATGTTAAGTTCCAAGAGGAAATCACTGCTGTAGCGAATGTGTGAGTCTGAGTTGCAGTTTGCTGGCTCACCCACTATGTTGATTACAAGCAAAATAAGTCTGATTATTAGAACGAATTCCCATATCCGACACATGTTGGCTCTTCCCAAGCCTTAGCTAAATTCCATCATTGATTAGTGCGGAAAATAAGACAATAAGACGATCAGACAAGACTTAACAAAACAATCAAACAGACAGACCGTGCTACTGGTCGCCACAGTGTGGCGCCCTGGAAATTACAAGCATATAGTGTCTGTGTGTGTATGTTTGTGTGTGTGTCTCACCTTGGGGGTGGAGCATGGGTAAGCAAACAGGTGAACTTTACAGAAGTCATCTGCCAGAGCGATCACCTTCCTGTTGTGAGATCTCATCAGAGCATTGATGTCAGTGCCGTCTGAGCCCTCAGGCCACACACCTGCAATCACACACACACAAAGACACAGGTGGACAGATGTATGGAGAAACACGCATACCAAATGTACTATGTGTACCAAGTGTACCAGGAGTACCAACTGTACTATGTGTACCACGTGTACCAGGAGTACCAATTGTACTATGTGTACCAAGTGTACTAGGGGTACCAAGTGTACTAACCGAACACGTGGTATCCCAGTACGCAGGTGTAGGTTGCCCAGTCGATGTCTTTACACTCTGAACGATTTCTGATCAGTTTACAGCCATTTGGAACGTCCCCTAAAAAAACACTACTGTTAGTACACAACACTACGGAAGTACAATTACACAGTACTACATTACTAATGTAGCACAGTACTTTCAGTAAACAGTACTACATTACAAATGTATCAGAGTACTCTCAGTGAACAGTACTACATTACAAATGTATCAGAGTACTTTAAGTACACAGTACTACATCAGTGATGTATCAGAGTACTGTAAGTACACAATACTACATTATTGACATATCAGAGGACTCACAGTAGAGGATTTCGTAGTCTCCAGAGTTGGACATGATGAAGTTGTTGTCAGGTGACCAGTCCAGGTGTGTGATGTAGCTGGAATGTCCCTGTGGAAACATTCAGGTAACTCATGAACATACCTGAACATCATCTTCATCAGCTGAACATCATCATATCAAATCTTAGAGAGCTCATGGAACCAGATTCTCCCACCAGAGCACTGCACCCTGAGAACGCAGGGTTCCCGTGGTTGCTAAAGAAGAGCCAGAGCCTTCAGCTATCAGGCCCCTCCTCTGTGGAAACGAGTCTGGGAGGCAGACACCATCTCCACATTTAAGACTAGACTTAAGACTTTCCTTTTTGATAAAGTTTATAGTTAGGGCTGGTTCTTATAGTTAGGACTGATTCTTATAGTTAGGACCAGCTCTTATAGTTAGAACCGGCTCTTATAGTTAGGACTAATTATTATAGTTAGGACTGGCTCTTGTAGTTAGTACTAATTCTTATAGTTAGGACTGGCTCTTATACTTAGGACTGATTCTTATAGTTAGGACTAATTTTTATGTTTACGACTGGCTGTTGTAGTTAGGACTAATTCTTATAGTTAGGACCGGCTCTTGTAGTTAGGACTGGCTCTTATAGTTAGGATGAATTCTTATAGTTACGACCAGCTCTTGTAGTTAGGACTAATTCTTAAAGTTAGGACCGGCTCTTATAGTTAGGACTAATTCTTATAGTTAGGACAGGCTCTTATAGTTAGGACTGGCTCTTGCAGTTAGGACTAATTCTTATAGTTAGGACTTGCTCTTGTACTTAGGACTAATTCTTATATTTAGGGCTGGCTCTTATAGTTATGACTGATTCTTATAGTTAGGACTAATTTTTCATGTGTACAGCTGGCTCTTGTAGTTAGTACTAATTCTTATATTTACGACTGGCTCTTATAGTTAGGACTAATTTTTATGTTTACGACTGGCTCTTGTAGTTAGGACTGGTTCTTATAGTTATTTGAATGAACTGATTTGTGATTTTGGTTTTATGAATAACATTGAATTGAATTCAGTCGTCACATCTGTCAACACTTCAAACATCTGTGAGGACATTTTTACCATCACAGTTTATATTCATCCTCTGAGGAGACACACCATCTCTACTGTGACATCACTGTGTCTCAGTCGTTGCCTGGTCTGTGGCAGCAAATTGATTGTACTGCACATGTGCAGCTCTCCACAGAGATGAGGAGGAAATCACATGACTTGTCATCAGCTGATTCGTGGATGAGGTACGTAAACAGCAGCCAGGACACATTGGACATTGATGGCAGGTGAGACGGGATCGACAGACGGACAGAAAACGTCTCGGCTTTCTGGCTTTTCATTGATGAAGATAAAACTTTTTTTTTTTTTAAGATATTTTTGGGGGCTTTTTAGCCTTTAATGTGTAGGACATACAAGCGTGAAGGGGGAGAGAGAGAGAGGGAGTGACATGCAGCAAAGGACCGCAGGCTGAAGTCGAACCCAGGCCACTGTGGCAACAGCCTTGTACATGGGGCGCCTGCTCTACCACTAAGCCACCGGCGCCCCGTGAAGATAAAACTTTGCTTCAGTTTCCTTCGTCTGTTTGGAGAGAAGGAATCCGCCACTCCTCTGCTCCTCACTCTGGTGGTTAGTCTGATAAATAAATGGCGACCCCTATAATGATGTCATGACCCCCAGGTTGAGACCCACCGTCCTGACCGGTGGTCAGACATCTCAGAATGACACAACAATAAAACACAGACTCACCGTGCACTTCCCATAGCGGCTGTACTTGCGTCCTCGCTCTGAGACGGTGTAGAGGTAAATAAAGTTATCATGAGATCCGACGGCCAACAGGCTGCCATCTGCAGACACACAGAGAGGAGCATTCTGGGTAATGCAGTTCACGTCTCTCACAGCGTCTTCATGGAAGCAGTCCTGCTGTTTGTTCATTAACAGAAACAGTTATCATGAGATCCGACGGCCAACAGGCTGCCATCTGCAGACACACAGAGAGGAGCATTCTGGGTAATGCAGTTCACGTCTCTCACAGCGTCTTCATGGAAGCAGTCCTGCTGTTTGTTCATTAACAGAAACATCACATGTGACATCACCCACCAACGGAGAAGCGCATCACCGACAGCTGCTCGTTCCCATCGGTGTGGATCGCCACCAGGTCGGTCGTCTCAGCGTCCAGGACGTACCACCTGGGACAGACGCAGCAGTCAGAGACACCAATTACAGACAGAGACACCAGTTAGAGACACAGACCGGTTAGAGACACAGACACCAGTTAGAGACACCAGTTCAAGATAGAAAGACCAGTTAGAGACACAGACCAGTTAGACACACAGACACCAGTTAGAGACATAGACACCAGTTAGAGACACCAGTCGAGATAGAGAGAACAGTTAGAGACACCAGTTGGACAGACAGAGACAGAGACACCAGTCACAGACACCAGTTGGAAAGACAGAGACACCAGTTAGAGACACCAGTTGGACAGACAGAGACACCAGTTAGAGACACTGGTTGGACAGACAGTGACAGAGATACCATTTGGACAGACAGAGACAGAGACACCAGCTAGAGACGCCAGTTGGACAGACAGAGACAGAGACACCAGTTAGAGACTCCAGTTGGAAAGACAGAGACACCAGTTGGACAGACAGAGACACCAGTCACAGACACCAGTTGGAAAGACAGACACAGAAACAGAGACACCAGTTGGACAGACAGAGACACCAGTTAGAGACACTGGTTGGACAGACAGTGACAGAGATACCATTTGGACAGACAGAGACAGAGACACCAGCTAGAGACGCCAGTTGGACAGAGAGAGACAGAGACACCAGTTAGAGACTCCAGTTGGAAAGACAGAGACAGAAACAGGTGCATACTGACTTTCCTGAGTGTGTTCCAATGGCGACAACGGCTCCGCTGGGATGGAAGTCGGCACAGTGTCCATGTTCCTGAGAGACAGAGCTGTCAATCATCTGTCAAACAACCAATCAGCTTTCTCCAAGCACTGACAGCTGTCGACAACAACAATGACATCTGGACATTTTTAATTGGATACTGTAAACGCTTCTCTTCTTTCTCTGCTCTGATTGGCTGCCTGTTTTCAGGAGGGCGGGGCTTCACAAACAATCTAAGACACATCAATCTGTTAAGTCAAACATTTTGAGTAAACAAGGATGTTTACAGATGTTTATATTTACTTTAGTCACAAACACATTTAGTAAACAGACTGATGTTTACAGATAAATGCTTATATTTACTTTAGTCACAAACACATTTAGTAAACAGACGGATGTTTACACGTAAATGTTTATATTTACTTTAGTCACAAACACATTTAGTAAACAGACTGATGTTTACAGATAAATGCTTATATTTACTTTAGTCACAAACACATTTCGTAAACAGACGGATGTTTACACGTAAATGTTTATATTTAGTCACAAACGTATTTAGTGAACAGACGGATGTTTACAGATAAATGTTTATATTTACTTTAGTCACAAACACATTTAGTAAACAGACGGATGTTGACAGATAAATGTTTATTTACTTTAGTCAAACATATTTAGTAAACAGACTGATGTTTACAGATGTTTATAAAATACATCCTAGTGTTTAATAACACTGATGTTTTTCTTTCAGCCGTCACTCTGTATCATGATCAATGAAAATATTGTTGGATATGGAAATAAAACAATGATGATTATGATGGTGATGATGACACTGACCTCCAGCGTTCTGCTCCACTGCAGACTATGATCCTCCGAGCTCCAGACACAGACCAGCCGGTCCTGAGCGCACGTCAGGAACAACCCTCTGGATGGGTGACACGCCAAACCCCACAGCTCATCTGTGTGACCCTTTACACATCACAGGAAAGAGAAGCTGAGACCCTGAAGATATCATCGCATTACTGAGACCCTGAACACATTACTGAGACCCTCAATGCATTACTGAGTCTCTGAACACATCACTGACACCCTAAAGGTGCCGACACACCAAATTGGCATCAAAGAACTAGCGGCAACGAAAGCCAACTGTTGCGTTGTCTACGTCGCCCTGTGTCAGTTGCATTTGAACACACTACACGGACTACATCCGACGGCCAAGTAGCACGTACGTTCTGCGCCTGCGTGAGAGAGAGCGGAGTGAGAGAGTGGTACATCCTGCCAGCCAAGGGGTTTCCTATCTGTGCAGCCGAGCACCGCAGCACCTCCACGGACTATTACATCCAGACGGTCCCAGTGTTTCCTCCGCAGGCTCCAATTCACTCAGCTGCCCGATAAACTCGCTGCTTCTTCCCACTTTAACCTGAATAACAAACCAGGGCTCGGTGCTCCGGTTGGATCCAAACGGAGAGCCAGGGCTGGCTCAGAGACTAGCGGAGGCTTCACTTTCACTACAGGCAGATTCACTCGCTACAGGGGAGAGGAAATAAAACCTGAACAGTCAATCTCTCTCACCGACATGCTCCACCGCTGATTCAACATGCTCAATCAGCCGAAAAGTCGCCGACGTGCCAACAGTGTGGGACACACCGTAAAAACTAGGGCAACAGACGCTCACTGACGGCCCAACTTTGCTCGACGGCCAACCATCGGTTCGGTGTGTCAGGGCCTTAAAAACACCACTGAGACCCTGAACACATCGCTGAGACCCTGAACACATCACTGAAACCCTGAACACATCTCTGCTTTACTAAGACCCTGAACACATCACCGCTTGACTGAGACCATGAACACGTCAGTGCTTGACTGAGACCCTGAACACATCACCGTTTTAGTGAGACCCTGAACACATGACTGCTCTACTGAGACCCTGAACACATCACCGCTTGACTGAGACCCTGAACACATCACTGCTTTACTGAGACCCTGAACACATCACCGTTTTAGTGAGACCCTGAACACATGACTGCTTTACTGAGACCCTGAACACATCACCGCTTGACTGAGACCCTGAGCACATCACTGCTTTACTGAGACCCTGAACACATCACCGTTTTACTGAGACCATGAACACGTGACTGCTTTACTGAGACCCTGAACACATCACCGTTTTACTGAGACCATGAACACGTGACTGCTTTACTGAGACCCTGAACACATCACCGCTTTAGTGAGACCATGAACACGTGACTGCTTTACTGAGACCCTGAACACATCACGAAGACCCTGAACACAGGGTCAACACCTGTCCTGTCTGAGTCGTACCAAATTATGGCATCATGATGACATCATGATGATGTTGTGAAGTCTCACCTGGACCTCCACCAGGAAGCCATCGTTGAAGGTTCCTCTCAGGATGAAGTTACGAGACGTCCCGACTAGAAACTCCTCCCCCTTCCCCTCAGACACCGCTCTGATGGTTCCGTACTGATCCGGGACCTGTGAACACACCATCAGCTATGTGACCTGGGTGATGTGTGTGTGTGTATGTATGACAGCGTGTATCTGTATGTGTGTATGTGTCTATGTATGTGTGTGTGTGTGTGTGTGTGTGTGTGTGTGTACAGTACCTCGATGTCCCTCTCCGCTCGCAGCTCATGGTCCCACAGGATGATTTTTCGGTCTTTTCCTCCTCCAGTCAGCAAAGTGCCACTCCTCATCTCACATAGACAGAACACGCTGCCCTCGTGACCTTTGACCTGCCGACAGATCTGGAACGCTGCGCCCACGCACGCACACACACACATACACACACACACACGTGAGTCTTGCCTTCTGAACTGAAATGTTACAAAAAATTTGACAGAATGAATAAAAACGACCTTCATCGTTAAATTCTGTGTTCATACATGTCATTATAAACTCTGTGTGCGTACATACGTGTCATTATAAACTCTGTGTGTACATACATGTCATTATAAACTGTGTGTACATACGTGTCATTATAAACTCTGTGTGTTCATACGTGTCATTATAAACTCTGTGTGTACATACATGTCATTATAAACTGTGTACATACGAGTCATTATAAACTCTGTGTTCATTCAAGTCATTATAAACTCTGTGTGTACATATGTGTCATTATAAACTCTGTGTGTTTATACATGTCATTATAACCTCTGTGTGTACATACATGTCATTATAAACTGTGTACATAGGTATCATTATAAACTGTGTGTTCATACGTGTCATTATAAACTCTGTGTGTGTTCATACATGTCATTATAAACTGTGTGTTCATAAGCGTCATTATAAATTCTGTGTGTGTTCATACGTGTCATTATAAACTCTGTGTGTTCATATGTGTCATTATAAACTCTGTGTTCATACGTGTCATTATAAACTCTGTGTGTACATACATGTCATTATAAACTGTGTACATACGTGTAATTATAAACTGTGTTCATACGTGTCATTATAAACTCTGTGTGTTCATACGTGTCATTATAAAGTCTGTGTGTTCATAAGTGTCATTATAAACTCTGTGTTCATACGAGTCATTATAAACTCTGTGTGTTCATATGCGTCATTATAAACTCTGTGTGTTCATATGCGTCATTATAAACTCTGTGTGTTCATACGTGTCATAAACTGTGTTCATACGTGTCATTATAAACTCTGTGTGTACATACGAGTCATTATAAACTCTGTGTGTACATATGTGTCATTATAAACTGTGTGTTCATACGTGTCATTATAAACTCTGTGTGTACATACGAGTCATTATAAACTGTGTGTACATATGTGTCATTATAAACTGTGTGTTCATACGTGTCATTATAAACTCTGTGTGTACATACGTGTCATTATAAACTGTGTGTACATATGTGTCATTATAAACTCTGTGTTCATACGTGTCATTATAAACTCTGTGTGTACATATGTGTCATTATAAACTCCGTGTGTTCATACGTGTCATTATAAACTCTGTGTGTTCATAAGTGTCATTATAAATTGTGTGTTCATACGTATCATTATAAACTCTGTGTTCATACATGTCATTATAAACTCTGTGTGTTCATACGTGTCATTATAAACTCTGTGTGTGTGTTCATACGTGTCATTACAAACTCTGTGTGTGTTCATACGTGTCATTACAAACTCTGTGTGTGTTCATACGTGTCATTATAAACTCTGTGTTCATACGTGTCATTATAAACTCTGTGTGTTCATACGTGTCATTATAAACTCAGTGTGTTCATACGTGTCATTGTAAACTCTGTGTGTGTTCATACGTGTCATTATAAACTCTGTGTACATACGTGTCATTGTAAACTCTGTGTGTGTACATACGTGTCATTAAAACTCTGTGTGTGTTCATACGTGTCATTATAAACTGTGTGACAAACTGCATAAGATGATGATAAATAATTTATAATAGGGTGTGTGTAAAGTCAGTGTGTGTGTGTGTGTGTGTGTGTGTGTGTGCGCACTCTGATGAATCAGCTCTGCTGATGTCACTTCCTGCAGCAGCCAGCAGGAGGCAGTAGATCACACAGAAAACATGTTTCCTCTGACTTCCTGTTTGAGCAGATATGCTGCTAGAGTCAGACCTGATCTGAGACACTCTTCCCTGTCTGTACGTGTTTCTGTCCGACACAGAGACACCGAGCAGAACGTGAACATGACCAGTCTGAATCTGTGGTGTTGATAAATGTGTCAGTGCTGGCTGATGAACTTTGACCTCACTGCACAACTTCAGTCGAAAACATTTAACTGTTGGCACCACTCCTCTGTAAACCAGTTTAACCACACTAAAACCATTAGTGACACACACACACACACACACACACACACACACACACACACACACACCTACACCTCACAGTGTAGGATCAGTCGACAGGATCAGGATCAGTCGGACAAACAGTCAAAGGTTCGTCTGTGTTTCTGTGATTTCAGAAGTCTGTTTAAAGAAGCTCAGCTGGTGAAATCTGTCACGACACAACATCACTGTGGTGCACAGCCAGATACACACACTGAAGGTCACAGTGTTTAAGGTCACAGTGTAACAGGAAGTGATTGCGAATCAGTTTCAGCTGCTTTGGTGCAAATCACAGAGGCGACAGGAACAATGGAGAGACAAACAGGAAGTGGTTTTACATGTGGTGTCCACAGACGGCTGCTCTCTGCTGATCCTTCCTGACTGAGTCTTCCCTAGTTTCCCTAGTTTGGTACCCTGAAGCCCAATCAGGTTTCACAGGTGGTCCAGCCCCTTCAGGATGAAGGTTTGCTGTAGGGATGCACCAAATATTCGGTAACCGAATATATTCGGCCGAATATTGCAAAAAAAACCCCACACATTCGGTATTCGGTAGAATAAGTTAAAAGCAAGGCCGAATAATAGCGGCGCTGTTTTGATAACGCAATCAAACAGTGTGCCATGACGGGCGGATTAAAATGTCGGCAGTGTAGCGATCCGTCCGTCACTGCACTCGCATTTGCGACTAAAAATAGTTTTGAGCGAGCAAAATAAATCATTCAGCACGCTGTGCGAGCAGCCTACAGATTTCAACCAGCAGCAGAAACGAAAGGCGAATCCCATCGGTTGTGGGTTGAACGGGGGTCACAGACACAGACACGAATACGTATTCCTGTCAAATACGGCGGCCATCGGCTTACCGGCGAGGACAAGTCAGCTCCAATATCCTCTTCTTGGTGTCATGACTGCCCAGAAGTACCTGAACAGCCGAGCCAGCCGAACACAGGTATGTGACGTGTCAGGAGAAACAAGCCGTTCACATTTCTCTCTTTGTGGCAGGTAACGGTCCACAAACCTCACCGCACTTTAGGGACTGTTCTTTACTTGTCAGGGGAGGAGGGTGGCTGGTTGATTTTTATTTTATTTATTTATTTTATTTTGATCCCCCCTATGTTAATCACTTATTGATGCTGTTTTTGAAGTATGAATAAGTCAATAAGTAATTTATTCCATTGAAATATCATTGATGTATTATAGAAAAGTGATTTATCTTTTTATAAATGGCAAAAGGCACATCTGCCTCATTTTCACTGTGGTATCCTGATACTACTCAGAACCATGATATTTTCATTGGTATCGCACAGTGGGTCCCAATTTTGGTACCGTGACAACACTAATCTGGAGGGGGTTCATCTGCAAATACTAATGAAAAACTAAACACAATATTCGGTATTCGATACTCGGTATTTGGCCAAGCGTTTAATATTATTCGGCTTCGGCCACAAATTTTCATTTCGGTGCATCCCTAGTTTGCTGTGTCTCCACAGTCTCAGGAGGACAGTGTCCGTCCTCATATGTCCAGCGTGTGAAGGGTTAGGGTTAGCACCTATGGGACGTTATGTATTGGTGCATCCACCACAGGCTGTCCAGGAGTTCACTGATGCCCTGATCCAGGTCTGGAAGGAGATCCCCCAGGACACCAGATGTTGTCAGGAGGTTATACAGGCAGGCAGGATTCAAACACACTACTGAGTCATAATCCAGTCCTCATTGGGTCGATGATTTTGGATCCAGTCCTCAGTGGGTCGATGATTTTGGATCCAGTCCTCAGTGAGTTGATGATTTTGGATCCAGTCCTCAGTGGGTCTTTGATTTTGGATCTGGTCTTCAGTGAGTCGATGATTTTGGATCCAGTCCTCAGTGGGTCGATGATTTTGGATCCAGTCCTCAGTGAGTTGATGATTTTGGATCCAGTCCTCAGTGGGTCTTTGATTTTGGATCTGGTCTTCAGTGAGTCGATGATTTTGGATCCAGTCCTCAGTGAGTTGATGATTTTAGATCCAGTCCTCATTGAGTCGATGATTTTGGATCCAGTCCTCAGTGGGTCGATGATTTTGGATCCAGTCCTCAGTGGGTCTTTGATTTTGGATCTGGTCTTCAGTGAGTCGATGATTTTGGATCCAGTCCTCAGTGGGTCGATTATTTTGGATCCAGTCCTCAGTAGGTCTTTGATCTTGGATCCAGTCCTCAGTGAGGTGATGATTTTGGATCCAGTCCTCAGTGAGTCGATGATTTTGGATCCAGTCCTCAGTGGGTCGATTATTTTGGATCCAGTCCTCAGTAGGTCTTTGATCTTGGATCCAGTCCTCAGTGAGGTGATGATTTTGGATCCAGTCCTCAGTGGGTCAATGATTTTAGATCCAGTCCTCAGTGAGTCGATGATTTTGGATCCAGTCCTCAGTGAGTCGATGATTTTGGATCCAGTCCTCAGTGGGTCAATTATTTTGGATCCAGTCCTCAGTAGGTCTTTGATCTTGGATCCAGTCCTCAGTGAGGTGATGATTTTGGATCCAGTCCTCAGTGAGTTGATGATTTTGGATCCAGTCCTCAGTAGGTCTTTGATCTTGGATCCAGTCCTCAGTGAGTTGATGATTTTGGATCCAGTCCTCAGTGGGTCTTTGATTTTGGATCTGGTCCTCAGCGGGGAGGTTAGGGTTACTGATGTCATTCATTATTCAGGATCTGATGATATAACTTTTTGCTTCATGTTTCTGAGCAGAGTGTATGACAGATACTTGTTAAATTAGCCCCACCCCCTTCTCACCTCTGGGTCCCTTGCTGGTGGGAGTCTCAGCAGAACTCCTGGTCCAGACCAGCAGGACTCCTCCGGAGTCTCCTGTCAGAATGTCTCCAGTACTCAGGAAAGCCAGACACTGGACAAACTTTGGCTTCTCATATTTCTGAAAACACAAACAAATAACAGAGTAAGAGTTAGACCTGGGGGGTATTCCAGAAAGCAGGTTTAGTGACAACTCTGAGTGTGTTAACCCTGAAATGAGGTAAACTCTGAGGGCCGAATTCACGATGAATGAACTGCGGCCGCTGATAGCACCTTGAATTGCACTTCACTTGCACCCGCAGTTTGCTCAGTCTTAACGTCCTATCCACAAAGGATATTGCGCTAATGATATACCAGCACAAACACGCCCACAAAGTTTGGCAGCTTAGTGCAGTTTGCCCCTGATTTGCCCCTGATTGCAATAAGCCACATGGCTAATTGCAATCAGGGACAAATCAGGCCCAAAGTATAAATGCTGGCTTTGCACCAAGAACACCGTGGCAGAACAATGGCAGACTTTGTTTGGAAAAGTACTGAATACTGTATACCCTCATGTAGTGATGTCTGCTGGTGAGTCAGTCTAACAGTGTCGGATGGGTTGAGGCTGTGGATTTGACCAAGTCTGACCACTTTATCACTATTCCCTTCACTTGTAGCTGTTTTTTCATTATCTTTTGAATTTAATATGAATTATGGAACTGTTTTTGTTCACGTTTGTTTCCCCCGTTTCGTAAAATAAATTATTGAAAGTTGCTTTTGAAGCGCGTGACAGAAGTGCGTTTTGAGAACGACCGCAGACTGTCACCTGTTCAACGCATCAATATCTTCGGATGCCATTAAAGTAATAATGATTATAATAATAATGTCAAAATATTATTTACAGACTGATTTAACAGACGATCACTGCTGCCACGCTCACTGCAAAGTCTGGGCGAGAGGCTTCCACAGAGGAGCACCCAGATTGCACCAGCTTTCTCAAGACGTTATT
Source organism: Epinephelus fuscoguttatus (assembly GCF_011397635.1). NCBI lineage: Eukaryota > Metazoa > Chordata > Actinopteri > Perciformes > Serranidae > Epinephelus > Epinephelus fuscoguttatus. The sequence goes on from NC_064767.1 coordinate 39,435, forward strand.
TACTTCACTCAAACTGTGTGTGGCTGTTAGCGCTGGTGTTAGTGAATTAGACGTTGTTTATCAATGAGGCTCATTTGCATATAAAGGGGCAATTTTTGCGCCAAATATATGCATATTACCTCATTTAAATACGTGCAAATAACACCGGAGCACCAAGACGCAATCTGCTTGGCAGCACAGTTAGTGGAGCATTTCACCCTCTGCGCGTGCTTTGTGAATTAGATGGTATCTGTTTGCTCCATTTTTACCAGTTTAGTGGCCGCAAAAGCCACGCAATCCTTTTGTGAATTCGGCCCTGAGTGTGTTAACCCTGAGATGAGGGACACTCTGAGTGTGTTAACCCTGAGATGAGGGAAACTCTGAATATGTTAACCCTGAGATGAGGGACACTCTGAGTATGTTAACCCTGAGATGAGGGACACTGAGTATGTTAACCCTGAGATGAGGGAAACTCTGAGTATGTTAACCCTGAGATGAGGGACACTCTGAGTATGTTAACCCTGAGATGAGGGAAACTCTGAGTATGTTAACCCTGAGATGAGGGACACTCTGGGTTTTCAGCTCCAGACAGAGAGGTAAGTCAAACTCTGAGTCAATCACCATGGCAACTGACTCTGTGAACCTAACCTGCTCACTGACAGGTTTTCTATAAGACACCCTGAGTTCACCCTGTCTCCTCCCTACTGCTGAGCCTGAAGCAAGCTGGCAGACACACATGGGTTGTTCATATGTAGGAAATCTGATCCATATCGAGGCAGAATTAATTCACAGTGCTTTACGCTGGGAGAGGATCTTCAGACCCCGTCTAGATGTGCTGTCTTTCCCCAGTGAATATCTGTTTGAACCGTACTGTTTTTCATCAGACTCAATCATTTACCGGCCACACATGTCAAATCTGACACACCACAGATGTGCGCTCTCATCAGAGCAAATGTTTTTTTGTGAATGGTAGCTTTTTATATGATATTGGTGATGATTTGTGGCCTCTGCCTTCTTTCTGTTGGCTGAGTAGAACTCAAATGTTACTCAGCAGGATATTAGGCAAGAGGACACACAAGTTGAAACAGTATTTTGGGGGGTTTAAATTACTAGTGACCTACAGCACATAATGACATAGCCACTGAATGACAGGTTATTGAAGCTACTTTGTTTAATAAATCAAATATGAATCAAACTAAATGAAGCTACAGTCGTGGCCAAGTCAAATGTGCCTTACCTGTTTGAATGATGTTTTTATATTTCATTTTAAGCTGCTTCCAAGTGTGTTTTTCTCCTGTGAGATTGCACCTACATGAAAATCAGATTTTATTCAAAACCACTTTTTCACCTCTAAGCTATGATTTTAATTGAGTGTGGTTAAATGTAAATTAATGGACTAGGGCATTCAAACGTACGTGGTGACTCAGGCCGCAGTTTTCTCCCATGCTGCCTCTCTCTCCTTGGCAGCTTTAGTGCTGTTACTTTGTTTATGAAATATATGCTCATATTCGCTGTAGGCATTCATGAGCACCTCCAAGTCCACAGGCGTAAAATAAGTTGATCGCTTTTTCTCTCCGGTTGCCATGGTGACTCAAGGTATCAGGGCTCCACTGATGATGGCTTTTTATTGTGGTTGTGCACGTGCTTAACTCAAGGTGTACCTACTCAGAGTTGACTGAACTAATTCAAATCAGCTGTTCTGGAACCAGATACTCAGAGTTTCCCAGCTCAGGGTAAGTCAAGTCAGAGTTCAGGATTAGACTCAGTTTGTTGAACCTCCTACCTGGAATACCCCCCAGGACTACAGACCAGGGCTACAGAGTTAGATCAGGACTACAGACTTAGACCAGGGGCCTCATGTACAAAGGGTGCGTACGCACAAAAACATGGCGTACGTCCTTTTCCACGGCAAAGTTCAGATGTATCAAGAGTGAAATGACCATGGAAATGTGCGATGCCTCACGCCAACTTCATGGCTGGCGTACACACATTTCTACAGCTGTTGATCCTTTGGCGACACTTAGAGGTGATGCTGGGAAACTGTTATAATAAATAAATGTGAAATCAATCAGTCCTCAGAGTGATGTGCACATCAGAGACACATGACAATTAACAGTGATGAACAATTAACACACCCACGTGTCTGCAATTAGATGAGCGGATATAAAAGCATGCGCAAAGTGGAGCAGAAAATACTAGGGATGTAACGATACCAGAAACTCACAATACGATATTATCACGATAAAGAGTCCACGATACGATATATATCACGATATTTATACAAGGGGGAAAAAGAGAAAATTTATTGTTAAAAATAACTATTTTATTCAAAAATAGTGCATGTACACTATACAGCATGTTATTTTTTAACTTGGAAGCGTATCATAAACAAATCAACACACAGCTGAACATGTGCTTTCATTTCCCCCCCATTACTGCTAGGCAGGCAGTCATTAAAGTGCCATAACAAAGTCATGTCAATTAAAACTATAGTGACAGAATATGAAAATGGAAACATTCAGTATTTTTTAACCTACTCTGAACAAAAGTAGTATAGTACTATTACTAGAAAGTCATCTGAATGAAATCAAATTATGAGAATAGAGTCTTAATATTCATCAAATATACAGAACTTAGAACAATCAGACCCTGCAACAACAACAAAATTAACAAATTAGAAATAATGTAAACTCAATAACACACAATCCCTCACTCACAGATACACAGAGAGAGAGAGAGAGAGAGAGGTGGGTAGAGATGTGTGTAAAAGAAAACCAAAATAAATGAAGCCCAGCCGTTTCCCCGGAAGTCATAGAAAAACTCAAAAACACACATTCACTCAGTTTGTTCACGCCAGGTTGACAATCTTGACATCAAGGAGACCCTGACACTTTCTCAGAACAGGAGATGAGGAGAGGAAAGCTCTGCTCCTGCGCTTTCATGTGATATGCTTGACGTTTCTGTGCGACCCCACATTCGCGAGTAATCCATCCAACAGTAATGTGTGTGCAGAGCTGTATGAAAGCTTTGTTATACATTATTTTAGTGTAACTTTATCATTTTTTTTCACCGTGAAAACATTGGACTGCCGACAAGTGCTTGGTCTTGTCGGAAAGCCACGATTCCGCTGTTTCACGTGATATGTGTGGCTTCTCGCTATGACCAACGGTCGTGGAGAAAATCCACAGAGAAGAACAATCAATCTCCTTACTTTTATTCACTGTTTCCTCCGGTCACGCACGGGTCAGAGTCGGAGGCTGAGCTGCACAAGTCTGCTCTCACCTGCGCGCACAGTTGCATGCAAAGGATTATGGGGAATGTAGTCACACAGTCATATTACCGGCTCTGTAGGAGAACGCAGCTATATAACTACCGTGGCATTCCCACAACAGTATCGAGAATTTATTTTATCGCGACGGCGCGAAATTCAACATATCGTTACATGCCTAGAAAATACCGTTAACAACAACGGCTGCTTTAGCAGTATTAGAAGACATTGTAAATGGCACAATACAAAGAGAGAGTGTGTTCCGACTCAGACAATTAACCAACATTGTGGCGAGGTGGCCTGGTTCAATGCATGATTCATACATTCTGAGTAACAGCATGGTTGGGAACAGACTACTACCTGGCACCGTGCATGATGGGTGGCTTCTTTGTGAGCAAATAATTCATTTGTTTAACTGTCCTTATATTAATCCCCCTGATGCGCACTGAGCATGTGCGCCCCCAAATATTATCCTGTCTTCACAGCATCAGTACTAGTCAGTGGTTAGAGGTAGTGACTTGTTGTTTTTTAAACTACAGCTTCAGAGCTTTCTAACAAGCCCCTGATTGTCTCTGTGTGTAAAGTACTCATGTCAATAAACCCGTGCGTAAAGTGTGACATTTCCTAATCAGCCTCACCTTTTCCCCGGCGCACTTCTGCATTCATTTACAACAATACTGTGTGATCCGTGTAAGTGGTGTATAAAATTAACAAATATAAACTGTAAATCCAGTTTGCATAATTAATTGTCTGCTTTCAACTGACCCCAGGCGACTCTCTGTTCAGACGGGTGAGCTCCTCCTCTCCTGTCCCCCAGCCTGTTTTGGCCACACTGAGCGGTGGTATGCAGCCATCCTCCGCTTCACGTCCACCTTAATGTCGGACCACTTCATTTTTAGTTCTGCGTGTGTACACTTTTCTGACCCCACAGCTAGGGTTGGGTACCGTTCATAATTGAACCGATACGGTACCGGTACCTGGAATTCGGTACCGGTACCAAACGGTACCTTATTTTGGTACTTTTTAACCCTATGGGCTCTAGGAGTTTTTGGGGTATTTTTACTGCCTTTACTTTTAAGCTCATATCACAGTCATTATAAAGGCTACATACACATGCTATATCTTGTTTTGTTTTTTTCAAGACAATCTGGGCTAACCAGATTTGCCATCAATTCATGTCCTTCTATGTGCCTGTATTTTATATTAATTTCCATATCAATGAGAAAAACAAATCTGGGTGCCAAAATTCTTATATTTTTACATGTATCTCACATAGCAAGCTGGAAGTTGACGCTGGGTTTCCATCCAAATGTATCGCAAATTTTAAGCAAATTTTGTGAAAATGTGCCAAAGAAAATGCGAATTTATGCACGTTTCCATTCGTTATTGTTTTGCAAGTATTGGGAGTCAACAGGTCAAGCAGAAGGTGGCGCCTCTCATGAAAAATAAAATGCAAAAGAACACCCGTAGAAGAAGAGGACGCCGTGAGATGACGTCATTGAGAGCGTCTCATGTCCACAACTGATGTGAACAATTACCGGCACATCCATGACTACGACGAGATGGAGAGATTCCTTGGGAACTTCTTGGCCACTGCGAGAGCTCTCATCACACTCATATCAGCGTTGTCAGCGTAGCCTACATAATGTCGTGATGTCTGTGTTGGTACACCAGGCAGCGCACATGATGCAGCGGTATTCAACACGTCCAGTCTGTTCACGTAAGCTGTGAAATAGCCTACACTCACCTGACACTGACAAAAGTCGCATTTTCCTAATATCGATATGCTGACTTTTCCACCTCCTCCAAGCGTAAAAACTTTTTTGCAATATTTCGGCTTTTTTTTTTTTGAATTTCTGGCGTTTCCATTCAAGTGTTTTTTTCACAATTGTTGAAAATGCGAATAAAAATAGGTGGATGGAAACCCACCTATATTCTGCCATATATGAAGAGGGGAGACTCACTGGAATCTGGCAATATAAGAACCATGATGCTGGGACATTCTGTCACTTCACAGCTGTCCAAAACATGTGGTTTGTGCCAGGCGGACATGATTGCCAGTATTTTTTCATTATTGCAAGAAATTCCATTGACTCATTCACAAGTCAAAAATGTGTTTTATCTGAAAGAAACATGCAATATTTACATCTAAGATCATAGAAAAATAGTCAACCGAGTGCAATGATGTCCTCCAAGATAATATTTGTTTTTCAGTTTCAGTTATATACTGGGGGGACATTTTGGGCATTGGGGGGGCACGTGTCACCCTCAATGTATATGGTGACTACGGCCCTGTCAGCATGTATAATTAGGCTGCAGTTGTCTGGGTGCGCAAAGGTGAAGTGGCTGGTCTTGTCATACAAAGTTTGTTGTTTGTAGGGTCATAAGGACAGAGGGATGTCGTATGCTGTAAAGCCCTGTGAGGCAAATTGTGATTTGTGATATTGGGCTTTATAAATAAAATTGATTGATTAATTGATTGATTGATTGATTGAATTGAGTGTCAACTGGACAATATGGAGATATTTGCATCTTGAAAGCCGGACTACAAATGTGGATAGACAGGGAGAAACACACGCAAGCCTAAGACGTGGTAAGATACGATATTCCTCACTATATGAAGTGACTGATAACAAGATCTGTATCATGGGTTGTAAAGAAATTCGTCAGGTTTTTATTTTGTAGACAATTGATCTGGATTTATAGCGTGATGGGATGACAGCATAATGATCAGTCAGTTTGTTCACGCCAGGTTGACAATCTTGACATCAAGGAGACCCTAACACTTTCTCAGAACAGGAGATGAGGAGAGGAAAGCTCTGCTCCTGCGCTTTCATGTGATATGCGTGGCATTTCTGTGCGACCCTGCATTCGCGAGTAATCCATCCAACAGTAATGTGTGTGCAAAGCTGTATGAAAGCTCTGTTATACATCATTTTATTGTGATTTTATCATTTTTTTCGCTGTGAAAACATTGGACTACCGACAAGTGCTTGGCCTTATCGGAAAGCTACAATTCCACTGTTTAACGTGATATGCGTGGCTTCTCACTATGACACACGGTCACGGAGAAAATCAATAGAGAACGGGTGTGAATTTGGACGCACTATGCATCATTCAGGCCCACAGTATAAACTTCTCAGTTTCAACATTTTATTGAGAACATTTAAGAACAGTGCTGCACGTTAACTTTTGTCTGCACATTTTTTTTTACTGCCATTGTTGCTGAGTCTGAGGTGCGAGTCATGCGCTCTCGCTCCGCCTCCACCTCAGGTACCGAAATTTGGCACCATTTCATTTTAAGTGAATCGGTACTCTGTAGTACTGACGTGAATCGGTACCAAGTACAAAAAGTACCAGGTTTCGGTACCCAACCCTACCCACAGCATTGACAGCCTCACACACACTCTCCAACTCACTCCTCTTGTATTTTATAATGATGCCGGAGCACAGCGTGCCAAAAAGTACATTTTTGCGCGCCTCCACTTCAGTGAGTAGCATCTCCAATTCGCATTCTGTTAAGTTTTTCTTTTTCCCGTCTTACTCATTCTTTTGTTTTAGTTTTCTGCTCGTGCAGACAGGGGAATCTCAGGTGCAGGGTCGATTTGCATATTTAAATGGAGAAGTGGTTAGGGAGGGGTCGAGTTCTCCAACATGTGCATTCAATTCCACATTGATTGGGGTGTACAAAGGAAATGTACTTGGATTCATGCCTACGCACAGATTTAAGCGTACGCCATGTTTCAGTCGGAAATCCACGTAAGTCTTTGTACATGAGGCCCCAGGACTGCAGAGGTAGACCAAGGCTACAGAACAGTACTACAGAGGTAGACCAAGGCTACAGACCAGGCTCTATTAAAAATTTGTTTTATTTTGAAACTGCTAAACATCTGACCATCTGCAGTTCAAATTAAAACCAGCTCAGAACTTTTATAACTCAAACATGGAACTGTAAAAAAAGTCTCAGACAATCATTTCTGTTTCACATTTGAGTCCTGAATGCCAAATCTTCTGAAAACAAGTGGAAAATCTGTCTGTCTGTTGGTCAACCATCATTTTCTGCTGTTGTAAAACAGCAATGTGTCTGACCATACCTTATAGACCTGCACACCAACGGCTGCACAGACGGGTACAAGCACTCACACCATGTGTGCGGTGGTCATGAAAATGACAACTGTGTTGGTCTGAGACTAGTTATGACCGTTGTGCTGCATTGCTTCTGGTCAGGTGTCAAGTAGGTTTAGGATTAACTATGAGTGGAGCGATGTTTTCCTGTAGTTGAGCTGTAGGGTTCAGGGGGTTTTCTGTGACTGATGGACTGATCTGAGTCCTGTTGGATCTGAAACAATCTGACGGTGTGAAAACAAACTGCAGCTGCAGGTTTTTAAAATCAGAATAATATGAGTGTGAAACTTTTAATCTGAAGGTCTGGGCCTTTGTGGTCAGCCAGGTGGAGCTTCCTGTTTGTCCGCAGATCAAATTCCTCACATTCACTTTGTTTCAGTTCCTCCAAACCTCATTTATCTTCATTTTAACCCTTCACAGTCTTTACTGAACAGAGGAGACTGTTTAGTATTCTACATGATCAGTTCTGATCTGTAGTTTCTGTTAGCGTGATGATTTTATGCTGCTACTTAAAAGAATTAACAAAAATCTACGACGGCATTGATAAGCTTCACTTTGAGAACACAACGGTTCTGAACACGAAAGACGAAAGTTACTGTCCTATAAAAATGTTTCTCGATCACTCAGGTGAGACAAAATCTACATGAGAATAAAATCTGAGACACGTGTCTTCAACAGATCAGAAAATATTAAAACAAATTTAAAAAGGTTGATTTCTCAAAATAAATATGAAGTCCACTCGTGGAGAAAATAGGAAGAAGATCTTCATTTGACTTAATGACATTCAGTCACAGTTTACTCTAAAACCTCCATGTTGTCACTGTGTGCTGATGTCTGGTAACATCCAGATGATGGAGACAATAAAGTTTAAAGTTCACAAACTCAGAGTTTGTTCCAGATGTAAATCAGAATTGAGATATTTCAAGAGGATGTTTGGGATTAATTGATTCTCCTTTCAAATAAAAAGTAACCACAAACATCGGCTAGAACAATAAACAAACAGTAAATAATAAATAAGAAGAGACTAACACTAAGAAAAATAAACTGCAGCTGATTTATAGTCTTTTTACTGTTTTCTCTATGAAAACAAAAATGTTTCCAAAAAAAATTACAATCAAAGTTATTAAGTTTTGTTTTAAAAGAAAATCTGATCCAGCTGCTAAAGGGTTTTATAACTGTTTTATCTGTTAACATCACTCAGAACATTTACATGTTAATGAATAACCCATTAACGTTTAGTGGAGTATCCCGTTTAAAGACCATGCCCCGTTTACAGAGACAGGGGTATTCCGTTAATCAAAGACGAAAATCAAAAGACGCGTCCTCACCCCAAAGATTCCCTGTTTACGAGCCAGCGAGTTCCCATTCCAGGTCCAGAAGAAGATGTGGGACTTCCCACAGGTGACGATGGTGTTGGGGTCGGTAGGGTGGAACTCGACAGCCAGTACGACCTCATTAGTGGTCTGAAACACACCAGTTACAAACCTTTAGACACTAATGATATCAGGTGTTGTTCTGTACGCAGGTGTAGGACAGTGACTGCCAACCTTGATCTCAGCGATTTTTGACTTCTTCTGCCAATCCCAAACTGTCAACATGTGGTCGTTACAGTCGTCAATGACACTTAGGTGCTGACCAGAGTCCTTGCAGAGAGACAGACAGAGGGACATGATGTGAGACAGACATTTTAAGACCTTCAGCAGAGTCTGAGCAGTGTGGTCTATATGGACTACAGTTCCCATGATGCACCTGGGTGATACTCACAGCTTTGGAGAAAGCCAGGGAGCCCACACCTCGCTCAAATGTTCCCAAACCGATGACCTGCAGAGTGGACAGACTGACGCTGTCCCAGATACGAACGTGAGGCTGTATCGCCTGTACACAGCAACAGAGAGAACGGGATGTGAATACTTCACTTTTTGTTTATTGCTTACAAAACAGTTTTAATTTTTCAAAAGTCAGGTGTGATTCAGTTTGAGTCTCCTGTTCGTCCTCACCCGTCCATCTTTGTCCACTCCTGCAATCTGTCCTGTAGCGATCCGGATCTTATCAGGATGGATGGCCAGACTGATGGACAGAGACAGAGAGATGATGTCAAAGAGCACAGAGCAGCCAATAAGAGCACAGCAGATGATTCATACGCCAGCGTGTTCTCACCACTTGACACAGTCGGTGTGTCCGAGGTAATGTCGCTGAGTTCGTTCCTCATAGTTAAACAAGGCAACAACGGAGGCGATGAAGTAAACGATCTCTCCGGTTGGAAGAAGGTATACATTGGCTCTGCAGTCTCTGCCACGGTAACCGTACCTGCAGGAAGTCAAGGAAGCACCTGGAGAACAGCAAGAGATCTACCGACGTTCTACTCTACATCTACTGATGGTCAACTCTACATCTACTCTACATCTACTGATGGTCAACTTTACATCTACTCTACATCTACTGACATTCTACTGTACTCTACTGTACCGAGAATCTACCAGTGATCTACTGAGGCTCTCCTGGTTCTCAGTTCTGGCTCCTTCAGTCTTGATGTTTCTCGTCATCGTCAGTAACACAGAGTTTTCTGTATGCGGACGACGATCGGCTCTCTGTACATGTTGATCATCTCAGTTTTCGGATCAATGTCTGATGTTACCGAACGTCATCCTGCAGCTGTCGTCCTGAGACACAGACAGGTTTTATGTTTCTGGATGTTTGTATCTGAACACATGAAAATTATTTTATTCTGGCTCTGAGAACAAAAACTTTAAATTCCACAAGTGAACTTTGTCGACGACTGAACTACGTTATTTTTATTTATCATCGATCAATGTTATTATTGTGTTTAAATGTATTTAATGTTTCCAGGGTGAAGGATACACCCATTCCAGCTTCAGTCTTTCTGAAGGAAGTTCTGTCCGAACATCATCGTAGTTCTCCACGTCTGAAGGGATGAACATGGTAATTGGTCGCCCACGCATGAACATCTTAATGTGGTTCCCCTCTGAAACACAAAAAAAACCAAAACAAGATTCAGTGTGGAATAAATGTCTCACCAAAGTAAAATATCACCGCTACTGATTTTATAACATTAATTTCTGGTATCGTTTGAGACATGTTCGTAAAAACCAAGATGGCCGATGTGAAATTTACTGTTAAAGTACTATTTTCAAAGAATAACTCGTTCACATGTTGTTAATGTGACATCATCACAGCTCATCTCTGCACGCTGTAGTCCACTGACATATACCGCTCAGCGCTAAGTCACATTTTATCGCTCTGATTGGCTGGAAGTCTGTCTGCCCAGAGGCGTTTCTGTCTGCAGCCGCTGATCCCACCGCAGGACCTTTGAACCTTTGCAGTCATGTTGTGTCTCTCTGTTGACGTTTCATTAACATTGTCTGCACCATTAATAAGACTGAGCTGGACTCAATGAGCAGAGAACCAAAGCTGACTGGTATCAGTCTGTTGGACAGGGGCTCTGGACCTGGGACCTCAAGAGGGGACACTTCTTCAGGAGGGGACGGTTCTTCAGGAGAGAATACTTTGTCAGGAGAGGACAGTTCTTCAGGAGAGGACACTTCTTCAGGAAAGGACACTTCCTCAGCAATCCATATGTTTTAGTTTGGTTTTATGTGTTGCGTTCAACACCACTGATCGTGATGCGTTTGTTAATAGATTACAGACCTGGATCTGGTATCTCTGGTTCTGACAGTTCTCCTCAGACTCGTCTAACATGGTTCATAAAAAAACAAGAACATTATCTGTGCTTTCTGAGGCTCCTCCGGTGGATCTATGCTGACGACACGCAGCTTTACTTCTCGGTTAAACCAAAGAACCTCAATGACCTCATCACCCCTCATGACAACATCATCTTCTGTTAGATACTGGACGTCTAAAAATTTCCCTAATCTTCATTCGGACTAAACCGACTTCCCAGTTATCGACCGCAGTACTGCCTGAAAGAGACCACCTGCTTCACGAAGGTCAGTCGGTATATTCGCCCCTCTACTCCCAATCTCAAGATTGTCTCTGAGAATCTTCTGATCCTGTTTGACTGACATCAGAACCCTGAACGTCCCATTAGAACGCTGAGCGGCTCATTAAAACTCTGAACTTCTCATCAGAACCCTGAATGTCTCATTAGAACTTTGAACATGTCATTAGAACCCTGAACTTCTCATTAGAACTCTCCCTCAGTCGTGTTTTTATCAGGTGAGAAATTCAAACCGATTCTATCAGCAAAGAACTACAAAGAACCCGATCCTCACCTCCCTTCATCGACATGAAGGACAGGTGAAGGACAGTTGAGGACAGCTGAAGGACGGATGAGGACAGGTGAAGGACAGGTGAGTACTGGTGAGGGACAGGTGAAGGACAGGTAAGGACAGGTGAAGGACAGGTGAGGACAGGTGAAGGACAGGTGAGGGACAGGTGAAGGACAGGTGAGTGCAGGTGAAGGACAGGTGAGGACAGATGAAGGACATGTAGGAACAGGTGAGGACAGATAAAGGACAGGTGAGGATAGGTGAGAACATGGGGAGGACAGGTGAAGGACACATGAAGGACAGGTGAGTACACGTGAGGACAGGTGAAGGACAGGTGAGGGGCAGGAGGGGTGAGGACAGGTATTAAGCGTTGATGCCGTGTTGTTTACCTCCATAAATTCACTCATGTTTAACAACCTGTCAATCAATGACCTGTCAATCAATGTCGGCGCCACGGTAGCATACAATCTGAGGCCTTACATTTAGGTGGTGGGTGGGGCTTATGCTTTATTGGTCTTTTTATAAGTTTTCTCACCTGGAAGGTGAATAAATTTTGGGTTCCACCTGTGTTAACCTTATATGGAGGTAAACAAAAGCAGGGGGCAGAGCCACAGACAGGTGTGACATCACCTGATCAGTCTGAAGGAGAGAGAGCAGGTGGGTGAGCGAGGCTGACAATGTAAAGCAGAGAGAGAGAGAGAGAGAGAGAGAGAGAGAGAGAGAGAGAGACGGAGAGATGTGATTGGCCCAGAAACAGGAAGTGCTCATTCAGCGCCTGTTAGCATGTAAGCTCGCTCTGATGATTCATTAGGACTCACCTGCTTGGCTGTTTTTCTCTCGTGTCGACATTTTGGCTGGTTTGAGACAAAGACATCATCAACAACAACAACATAAACAACAACACAAACAACAACAACACAAACAACAATATGGCGTCTTCACTACAGGAGAGACTGAGACTGAGCTAACAAAGATTCCTGCTGAGTCTGACTTCCTATTGGCTGTTACACATGATGATGGTGATGATGATGATGAGTGTGGTATATTCACGATGAAGATGAAGATAAATGTTTACCTTGACTGACGACCACATCTTTGTGTCTGAAAGGAGACAGAAAAAAAAACTTCAGAAGATTCAAAAAGTCTGATCAATCAATCAACTAATCGATCAATCAACCAATTAATCAATCAGTCAGTGTCTCTCGGCAGTAGTTTAACGAACCTGAAAAATAAAAACATAATAAACTAAAATTAAAGAAACAATAAAAACACAGCAGAGAGTACTGATCGTATTTCATTGGTTTCTTTTGTTTGAATGTGATGATGTCATTTCTGACATTTTATTTCCTGATGTGTTCATGGGGTTAGTTTAGGGGTTAGGTTAGGAGGAAGCAGGGACGGTTGGTATCTTCGTCTCTTCAGATGAACAATAAAGTTTTTTCATTATACTGAGTGACGTTTTCTGTTCGCACCGATCAGCTGTTCTGATCACAGCCTCATCGATCAATCAGTATCAGTCAGTCACTGAAACTGGACATGTGGACATATGTCCCACCCTGAGACGGAGGACAGACAAGTCTGCTAAAGACACAAAGAACGAACCTCAGCGTGTCTCTGCATAAAAACCTTTATGTCCTGACGTCGTTGAGAAAAAACAGAAACCGTAGGGCTGGGCGATAAGTCGATTTTATTGATTAATTCGAATTTGTAGTTTAGGCCCATTTGTTTTAATGAAAATTTAGTTTCTATTTAAAATCCGCCACCGCCGCTCCCCGCTGGGCTCCCGTAGTTCAAAGTGGGCTCACACCTCGTTCAAGAAAGGGAACGAGTTCTTCAGCGCTTTTGTGTGCTCACCTGTGTGTGTGTGTGTGTGTGTGTGTGTGTGTGTGTGCGCGCGCGTATCAGGGCCGAACTCCGCCGTGCGCGACACAGAGAGCAGAGGAGGATTTTAGACACACACCGTGTAGGGACATAAATGACATGTCGTTGTGTAAATAAGATAAATAAGTGTTACCAACGCCAAGCTGGCAGACCCCCGAACCGTAGTAAAGGGACCTCCGAAGACCATTAGCTCCTTTAGCTTGTGTTAGCTCGTTGTGGCAACAACACATAAACAATGGGACTTCGTCTGCGTTAAAAAACGGCACTTTATTTTCAGCACTGCAGGGATGATGCACAGCCTCTGTCATCAGTGTCTGACTTTTACATAGAGGGAAATAACTCAAAAACAGATGTCACACACCACACCCGGCGCGCTAACGTCTCATACCTCCAACATCAACTACACACATACACAGCTCCACACACACACACACACACACACACACACACAAGCCACACACATCAGGCTCAGCCTGTAACATAAGGCTGTTTAGTTTGTTTAATAAAAGGACAGGTATAGACCTGTTCTGTAGGAGAGGTAACCTTAAATAACTTCTGTTGTGATCCAATATGATGGTAGGGGAAACACTGCCGTATGATAAGAAAGGGGTCCGGTGGAAAGTGATCACAGATGCAGTCGCCATGTATATTGCAAGAGATGTGGTGCCCACATATAGGCTACTGTGGAAAAGCTGGGGTTTATTCACATGCTGAAAGTTTTCAACCCCAGGTATGTGCTACCAGGCCGCAAGTTATTATTTTTTTAACTAGAAGGGGGAAAAAAATCGATTTAAATCGTGAATCAGATTTTTTGTGAAAAAATTTGAGATTTTTTTTTTAGGCCATATCGCCCAGCCCTAAACAACTGTCAGCGATGCATTGAAACTGACCATAATGAACCGTCCAATCACAGCTGATCAAAGTCCCGTCAGGTGACTGTAAAGTAACCGTCCAATCACAGCTGATCAAAGTCCCGTCAGGAGACCAGAAACAAACCGACCAATCACAGCTGCTCAAAGTCCCATCAGGTGACTGTAAAGTAACCATCCAATCACAGCTGATCAAAGTCCCGTCAGGAGACCACAAACAAACCGACCAATCACAGCTGATCAAAGTCCCATCAGGAGACCACAAACAAACCGTCCAATCACAGCTGATCAAAGTCCCATCAGGTGACTGTAAAGTAACCATCCAATCACAGCTGATCAAAGTCCCATCAGGAGACCACAAACAAACCGACCAATCACAGCTGCTCAAAGTCCCATCAGGTGACTGTAAAGTAACCATCCAATCACAGCTGATCAAAGTCCCATCAGGAGACCACAAACAAACCGACCAATCACAGCTGATCAAAGTCCCATCAGGTGACTGTAAAGTAACCATCCAATCACAGCTGATCAAAGTCTCGTCAGGAGACCACAAACAAACCGTCCAATCACAGCTGATCAAAGTCCCATCAGGTGACTGTAAAGTAACCATCCAATCACAGCTGATCAAAGTCCCATCAGGAGACCACAAACAAACCGACCAATCACAGCTGCTCAAAGTCCCATCAGGTGACTGTAAAGTAACCATCCAATCACAGCTGATCAAAGTCTCGTCAGGAGACCACAAACAAACCGTCCAATCACAGCTGATCAAAGTCCCATCAGGTGACTGTAAAGTAACCATCCAATCACAGCTGATCAAAGTCCCGTCAGGTGACTGTAAAGTAACCGTCCAATCACAGCTGATCAAAGTCCCATCAGGTGACTGTAAAGTAACCGTCCAATCACAGCTGATCAAAGTCCCATCAGGAGACCACAAACAAACCGACCAATCACAGCTGCTCAAAGTCCCATCAGGTGACTGTAAAGTAACCATCCAATCACAGCTGATCAAAGTCCCATCAGGAGACCACAAACAAACCGTCCAATCACAGCTGATCAAAGTCCCATCAGGTGACTGTAAAGTAACCATCCAATCACAGCTGATCAAAGTCCCATCAGGAGACCACAAACAAACCGACCAATCACAGCTGCTCAAAGTCCCATCAGGTGACTGTAAAGTAACCATCCAATCACAGCTGATCAAAGTCCCATCAGGAGACCACAAACAAACCGACCAATCACAGCTGATCAAAGTCCCATCAGGTGACTGTAAAGTAACCATCCAATCACAGCTGATCAAAGTCCCATCAGGAGACCACAAACAAACCGTCCAATCACAGCTGATCAAAGTCCCGTCAGGTGACTGTAAAGTAACCATCCAATCACAGCTGATCAAAGTCCCGTCAGGAGACCGCAAACTAACCGTCCAATCACAGCTGATCAAAGTCCCATCAGGTGACTGTAAAGTAACCATCCAATCACAGCTGATCAAAGTCCCATCAGGAGACCACAAACAAACCGACCAATCACAGCTGATCAAAGTCCCATCAGGTGACTGTAAAGTAACCACAATCACAGCTGATCAAAGTCCCATCAGGAGACCACAAACAAACCGACCAATCACAGCTGCTCAAAGTCCCATCAGGTGACTGTAAAGTAACCATCCAATCACAGCTGATCAAAGTCCCATCAGGAGACCACAAACAAACCGACCAATCACAGCTGATCAAAGTCCCATCAGGTGACTGTAAAGTAACCATCCAATCACAGCTGATCAAAGTCCCGTCAGGTGACTGTAAAGTAACCGTCCAATCACAGCTGATCAAAGTCCCATCAGGAGACCACAAACAAACCGACCAATCACAGCTGATCAAAGTCCCATCAGGTGACTGTAAAGTAACCATCCAATCACAGCTGATCAAAGTCCCATCAGGAGACCACAAACAAACCGACCAATCACAGCTGATCAAAGTCCCATCAGGAGACCACAAACAAACCGTCCAATCACAGCTGATCAAAGTCCCATCAGGTGACTGTAAAGTAACCGTCCAATCACAGCTGATCAAAGTCCCATCAGGAGACCACAAACAAACCGTCCAATCACAGCTGATCAAAGTCCCATCAGGTGACTGTAAAGTAACCGTCCAATCACAGCTGATCAAAGTCTCGTCAGGAGACCACAAACAAACCGTCCAATCACAGCTGATCAAAGTCCCATCAGGTGACTGTAAAGTAACCATCCAATCACAGCTGATCAAAGTCCCATCAGGTGACTGTAAAGTAACCGTCCAATCACAGCTGATCAAAGTCCCATCAGGTGACTGTAAAGTAACCGTCCAATCACAGCTGATCAAAGTCCCATCAGGTGACTGTAAAGTAACCGTCCAATCACAGCTGATCAAAGTCTCGTCAGGAGACCACAAACAAACCGTCCAATCACAGCTGATCAAAGTCCCGTCAGGTGACTGTAAAGTAACCATCCAATCACAGCTGCTCAAAGTCCCATCAGGTGACTGTAAAGTAACCATCCAATCACAGCTGCTCAAAGTCCCATCAGGTGACTGTAAAGTAACCGTCCAATCACAGCTGATCAAAGTCACTTGAGGTGACTCTTTAGTAACCGTCATATCACAGCTGATCAAAGTCCCATCAGGTGACTGTAAAGTAACCGTCCAATCACAGCTGATCAAAGTCCGTCAGGTGACTGTAAAGTCAAACCGTCCAATCACAGCTGATCAAAGTCCCGTCAGGTGACTGTAAAGTAACCATCCAATCACAGCTGCTCAAAGTCCCATCAGGTGACTGTAAAGTAACCATCCAATCACAGCTGCTCAAAGTCCCATCAGGTGACCACAAACAAACCGTCCAATCACAGCTGATCAAAGTCCCGTCAGGTGACTGTAAAGTAACCATCCAATCACAGCTGCTCAAAGTCCCGTCAGGTGACTGTAAAGTAACCATCCAATCACAGCTGCTCAAAGTCCCATCAGGTGACTGTAAAGTAACCATCCAATCACAGCTGCTCAAAGTCCCATCAGGTGACTGTAAAGTAACCGTCCAATCACAGCTGATCAAAGTCCCATCAGGTGACTGTAAAGTAACCATCCAATCACAGCTGCTCAAAGTCCCATCAGGTGACTGTAAAGTAACCGTCCAATCACAGCTGATCAAAGTCCCATCAGGTGACTGTAAAGTAACCGTCCAATCACAGCTGATCAAAGTCCCATCAGGTGACTGTAAAGTAACCGTCCAATCACAGCTGCTCAAAGTCCCATCAGGTGACTGTAAAGTAACCGTCCAATCACAGCTGATCAAAGTCCCGTCAGGTGACTGTAAAGTAACCATCCAATCACAGCTGATCAAAGTCCCGTCAGGTGACTGTAAAGTAACCATCCAATCACAGCTGCTCAAAGTCCCGTCAGGTGACTGTAAAGTAACCATCCAATCACAGCTGCTCAAAGTCCCATCAGGTGACTGTAAAGTAACCATCCAATCACAGCTGATCAAAGTCCCATCAGGTGACTGTAAAGTAACCATCCAATCACAGCTGATCAAAGTCCCATCAGGTGACTGTAAAGTAACCATCCAATCACAGCTGCTCAAAGTCCCATCAGGTGACTGTAAAGTAACCGTCCAATCACAGCTGATCAAAGTCCCATCAGGTGACTGTAAAGTAACCGTCCAATCACAGCTGATCAAAGTCTCGTCAGGTGACTGTAAAGTAACCGTCCAATCACAGCTGCTCAAAGTCCCATCAGGTGACTGTAAAGTAACCATCCAATCACAGCTGATCAAAGTCCCATCAGGTGACCACAAACAAACCGTCCAATCACAGCTGATCAAAGTCCCGTCAGGTGACTGTAAAGTAACCGTCCAATCACAGCTGATCAAAGTCTCGTCAGGAGACCACAAACAAACCGTCCAATCACAGCTGCTCAAAGTCCCATCAGGTGACTGTAAAGTAACCATCCAATCACAGCTGCTCAAAGTCCCATCAGGTGACCACAAACAAACCGTCCAATCACAGCTGATCAAAGTCCCGTCAGGTGACTGTAAAGTAACCGTCCAATCACAGCTGATCAAAGTCTCGTCAGGAGACCACAAACAAACCGTCCAATCACAGCTGCTCAAAGTCCCATCAGGTGACTGTAAAGTAACCGTCCAATCACAGCTGATCAAAGTCTCGTCAGGAGACCACAAACAAACCGTCCAATCACAGCTGATCAAAGTCCCATCAGGTGACTGTAAAGTAACCGTCCAATCACAGCTGCTCAAAGTCCCATCAGGAGACCACAAACAAACCGTCCAATCACAGCTGATCAAAGTCCCGTCAGGTGACTGTAAAGTAACCATCCAATCACAGCTGATCAAAGTCCCGTCAGGTGACTGTAAAGTAACCGTCCAATCACAGCTGCTCAAAGTCCCGTCAGGTGACAACAAAAACAAACCAACCAATCACAGCTGAGTTTGATTTTGTGCCATCAGTCACTCTAATAAGAACATACTGACAGTAACTGATCAATGCGTTTTTAGTTACTGATTGACAAAATATCTGATCTGATTTATTGATCCACAGAGTCTGATTTACTGTCATCAAATCTATGACATCACAATAACCTGATCAAACACACACATATATGTGCATGTGTGTGTGTGTGTGTGTGTGTGTGTGTGTGTGCAGTACATTTACTTGTCCTGACACCTGATCACAGTATGTGTATCTATATATGTGAATATGTATAAGTGTGTGTGTGTGTGTGTGTGTGTGTGCGTGTGTGCGTGTGTGTGTGTACCTGTCTGCGTTCTTCACCACCTTGGCAAGCAGTTTGGACGTGGACGCAGCTTTGACCAGTTTGTTCCTGGTGTCCTCAGACGTGTCCCAGGTGCTGCTCTGAGAACGCTCCATACCTGAGGAACGCTTCACGCTGGGACCCCTGATGATGTCACACAGAGACTCTGTCAGTACACAGGAGGAGGAGGAGGAGCAGCAGCAGGAAGAGACAGGAGGAGGAGGAGGAGGAGCAGCAGGAAGAGACAGGAGGCGGAGGAGCAGGAAGAGAAAGGAGGAGGATGTCGCTGAGCTTCATCTTCATTTCTCCTCAGATCACTTCAGTTTTTTATTGATTATTGATCAGAATATTTATCACTTTATCAGAGATCAATAAACAAATTGTTTTTTTTCTGTTGACAGATTCAACATCCTGAGAATAAACAAATAAACACTCTGTAAACAACCTGTAAGTGTTGTCTGATCAAAACGATCTTCAGATGATGAAGATTAAAAACCCAACTGTTTTTGACCTCCAGAGACACTCAGCGGTGTTAGTGAGGAGAAAGAGGAGCAGGAGGAGGAGCAGGAGGAGAAAGAGGAGGAGGAGGAAAAGCAGGAGGAGGAGCAGGAGGAGAGTTGGAGGAGCAGGAGGGTTAGGGTGAAGGAGGAAGAGGGAGGAGGAGGGGGAGGAGGGGAAAGAGGAGCAGGAGAGGGAGGAGGAGGAGGAGGAGGAGGAGGAGGAGGGGGAAGGAGGAGCAGGAAGAGCAGGAGGAGGGACAGTCCTCAGGTGAAGCTGGGGGAACAGGTCAGTCCACTTGATAAACAACAGCCCAGCCTGAACTTTCTACAGCAAGAAATTAGAGTCAGGAGGCTCCACGACCTCCAAGAAGATCAAGGAGGCCTTAGGAATTCCAGTTAGAGCAGAGGAGGTCTGCAGAAAGAGGAGCAGATCCTTAGGAGCGGCTGGGAGAAGAAAACATTAGTAGTCTTGATCAAACACACAGTCAGTACGGAAGGTCTCAAGGAGAGTCCAGGACCTCCAGGAGAGTCCAGGACCTCTCAGAGGATTCGGGACCTCCAGGAGAGTCCAGGACCTCTCAAAGGATCCAGGACCTCCAGGAGAGTCCAGGACCTCTCAAAGGATCCAGGAACTCCAGGTGGCCCCAGGACCTCCAGCTCCTGAGGAACCACAGTCCTGCTTGTATCCACACCTGAGGAGCTGCAACAAGTGCATTCAGCCAATCAGGAGCACATGAGCTGGTCATGTGACTCAGGTGTGGGCGGAGCAGAAAGGGACTGTGGCTCCTCAGGGGCAGGGTTAGCATCCACTGACAGGGTGATGTCAGAGCAGCAGCAGCAGGAAGTGAGGTCAGTTGCAGCCGACAGATCACAAACTGGAACCTTTTGAGAGGTGCGTGGCCTTTACTGCTGTCGGCGGACTGGACCAGCCTCTGCTGCTGGGGGATCGGGGGGGTCTGGGGAGGGTGGGGGGAGGAAGGAGAGGGGGACAGGTCCTTTGGACGAGGAGGTTCCTCATGTTCCTGGATCTCCTCCATCTGAGACCGCTGACTGCTGACCTCCTTCTTCCTGTCCGTTCCGCTACAGACAGAACCAGGACCGTCAGAGACCACAAACTACCCAGGCTCTACGGAGACTGAGGCTCTAAGAGACTCTACTGAGGCTCTAGTGACTCTACTGAGGTTCTAAGAGAGTCTACAGGGGCTCTCTGACTCTACTGAGGACCTACTGAGGCTCTATTGACTCTACTGATGCTCTACTGACTCTAGTGAGGCCCTGCTGACTCTACGGAGGCTCTACTGATTCTACTGAGGCCCTACTGGGACTATAGTGAGGCTCTACTGAGACTCTAGTGAGGCTCTACTGACTCTACTGAGGCTCTACTTAGGTTCTACTGACTATTGAAGCCCTGCTGACTCTACTGAGGCTCTACTGACTACTGAGGCCCTGCTTAGGCTCTACTGATTCTACTGAGGCCCTACTGAGACTATCGTGAGGCTCTACTGACACTTCGGACTCTACTGAGACTCTAGTGAGGCTCTACTGACTCTACTGAGGCCCTGCTGAGACTCTACTGAGACACTGATGAGGCTCTACTGACTCTACTAAGACTCTAGTGAGGCTCTACTGACTCTACTGAGGTCCTACTGACTCTACTGAGGCTCTACAGAGGCTCTACTGAGGCCCTACTGATAATCTACTGATACTCTAATGATTCTAATGAGGCCCTACTGACTCTACTGAGGGTCTATGGACTCTACTGAGGCTCTACTGAGGCTCTACTGACTGAGGCTCTACTGACACTCTACTGACTCTACTGAGGCTGTACTGTAGGGCTGCAACTAACGATTGTTTTCATTGACAACTAATCTGTCGATTATTTCTTTGATTAGTCGACTAATCATTTTATCGAAAAATGTATTAAAATGTTGAAAACTGTCTGTCTGTCTCTCCCAAACCTTAAAATTATGTCATCTAATGTCTTGTTTCGTACTCAAGCCAAAGGGTTTTAGTTCACCAACATGGAAGAGTGTGTGAAGCTGCCAATATTTGAACGCAAGAAGCTGGAAGAAGAGTATTTTGGGTACTTTTATAGTACTTTTCTATGAAAAATGACTCAAACCGATTTGTCGACTACTGCGGTACTACTACTACTAGTCACTGATTATTTTAATAGTCGATTAGTTATCGATTAGTCGACTAATCGTTGCAGCCCTACTCTACTGAAGCTCTACCAATTCTACTGAGGCTCTACTGAGGCTCTACTGATACTCTATTGACGCTCTACTGACTCTACTGTAGCTCTACTAAGGCTCTAATGATTCTACTAAGGCGCTACTGACTCTACTGAGGCCCTATTGAGGCTCTACTGAGGCTCTACTGACGCCCTTCTGATGCTCTACTGAGGCTAGACTGTCTCTCAACTGACTACTGAGACTCTACTAAGGCTCTACTGACGCTACCGAGGTTCGACTGACTCTACTGAGGTTCTACTGACTCTACTGAGGCCCTACTGACTACTGAGGCCCTGCTGAGGCTCAACTGACTCTACTGAGGCCCTATTGGCACTCTACTGACACTCTACTGACACTCTACTGAAGCCCTACTGAGGTTCTACTGACTCTACTGAGGCTCTACTGATTCTACTGAGACTCTAGTGAGGCTCTACTGACTCTACTGAGGCCCTACTGACTCTACTGAGCCTCTACTGACTCTACTGAGCCTCTACTGACTACTGAGGCCTTGCTGAGGCTCAACTGACTCTACTGAGGCCCTATTGGTGCTCTACTGACTCTACTGAGGCTCTACCGATACTCTACCGATGCCCTACTGAGGCTGTATAAGCTCTACTGATACTCTACTGACACTACTGACTACTGAAGCCCTACTGAGGTTCTACTGGCTCTAGTGAGGCTCTACTGATTCTACTGAGACTCTAGTGAGGCTCTACTGACTACTGATTCTACTGAGGCCCTGCTGAGGTTCTACTGACTCTACTGGGGCCCTACTGAGACTCTAGTGAGGCTCTACTGACTCTACTGAGATCCTACTGACTCTAAAAAGGCACTACTGACTCTACTGAGGCTCTACTGATTCTACTGAGACTCTAGTGAGGCCCTACCGACTCTACTGAGGCTCAACTGACTCTACTGAGGCTCTACTGAGGCTCTATTGATACTCCACTGACTCTACTGGGGCCCTATTGGGGCCCTACTGAGGCTCTACTAAGGCTGTAATTATTCTACTGAGGCTCTACCGAGGCTCTATTGATACTCTGCTGACTCTACTGGGGCCCTACTGATTCTACTGAGACTCGAGTGAGGCTCTACTGACTCTACTGATTCTACTGAGGCCCTACTGACTCTACTGAGGCTCTATTGACACTCCACTGACTCTACTGGGGCCCTACTGAGACTCTAGTGAGGCTCTACTGACTCTACTGAGATCCTACTGACTCTACTGAGGCACTACTGACTCTACTGAGGCTCTACTAATTCTACTGAGACTCTAGTGAGGCCCTACCGACTCTACTGAGGCTCAACTGACTCTACTGAGGCTCTACTGAGGCTCTATTGATACTCCACTGACTCTACTGGGGCCCTATTGGGGCCCTACTGAGGCTCTACTAAGGCTGTAATTATTCTACTGAGGCTCTACCGAGGCTCTATTGATACTCTGCTGACTCTACTGGGGCCCTACTGATTCTACTGAGACTCGAGTGAGGCTCTACTGACTCTACTGAGGCCCTACTGACTCTACTGAGGCTCTACTGAGGCTCTATTGATACTCCACTGACTCTACTGAGGCCCTACTGACTCTACTGAGGCTCTACTGAGGCTCTATTGATACTCCACTGACTCTACTGGGGCCCTACTGGGGCCCTACTGAGGCTCTACTAAGGCTGTAATTATTCTACTGAGGCTCTACCGAGGCTCTATTGATACTCTACTGACTCTACTGGGGCCCTACTGATTCTACTGAGACTCGAGTGAGGCTCTACTGACTCTACTGAGGCACTACTGATGTTCTACTGACTCTACTGAGGCCCTACTGAGGTTCTACTGACTCTACTGAGGCTCTACTGAGGCTCTACTGACTCTACTGAGGCTGAACTGACTCTACTGAGGTTCTACTGACTCTACAGTGTCTGTTTAAAATTCAGAGTGAATGAAGCTGTTGTGTTGTGTTGTGTCGACTGATGTCACTGAGGACAACTTGACCCTCAGAACTGTGACAACAAACAGAGTGATTAATTATTTTAAATCTATTGATCAGATTCAGTCTGGAGGCTGCAATAAGATCAGCGATTAATGGTGAGAGAGGAAACACATCACAGATATAAACAGGAAACAGTGAATGTGACACGGAGACAAACCTAAACAGGTGGACTGAACTGACTGACACTCAGTGATGACTCTGCTTGTCTCTGTTGCTGTGTGTGTGTGTGTGTGTGTGTGTGTGTGTGTGTGTGTGTGTGTCCCTCTGTCTGTGTCTGTGTCTCTGTGTCTGTCTGTGTCTGTGTCTCTGTGTCATTGTGTGTGTGTCTCTGTGTCAGTGTGTGTCTGTGTGTCTGTGTCTGTCTGTGTCTCTGTGTCATTGTGTGTGTGTCTCTGTGTCATTGTGTGTGTGTCTCTGTGTCTGTCTGTGTCTCTGTGTCATTGTGTGTGTGTCTCTGTGTCTCTGTGTCAGTGTGTGTCTGTGTGTGTCAGTGTGTGTCTGTGTGTGTCAGTGTGTGTCTGTGTGTCTCTGTCATTGTGTGTCTGTGTGTCTCTGTCATTGTGTGTCTGTGTGTCTATGTGTGTGTGTGTCTGTGTGTGTGTCTGTGTGTCTGTGTCTGTGTGTGTGTGTCTCTGTGTGTCTGTGTGTCTCTGTGTGTGTCTGTGTGTCTCTGTGTCTCTGTGTGTCTGTGTCTGTGTGTCTGTGTCTCTGTGTCTGTGTGTGTGTGTGTGTGTGTGTGTCTCTGTGTGTCTGTGTGTCTCTTTGTCTGTGTCTGTGTGTTTGTGTCTGTGTGTGTGTGTGTGTGTGTGTCTCTGTGTGTCTCTGTGTGTGTGTGTGTGTGTGTGTGTGTGTGTGTGTGTGTGTCTCTGTGTGTCTCTGTGTGTCTGTGTCTCTGTGTCTCTGTGTGTCTGTGTGTGTGTGTGTGTGTGTCTCTGTCTGTGTCTCTGTGTGTGTGTGTGTGTGTGTGTGTGTGTGTGTGTGTCTGTGTCTCTGTCTGTCTGTGTGTGTGTGTGTCTGTGTGTGTCTCTGTGTCTCTGTGTGTCTGTGTCTCTGTGTGTCTGTGTGTGTGTGTGTGTGTGTGTGTGTCTGTGTGTCTCTGTGTCTCTGTGTGTCTGTGTCTCTGTGTGTCTGTGTGTGTGTGTGTGTGTGTGTGTCTCTGTGTGTGTCTGTGTGTATCTGTGTGTGTCTCTGTGTCTCTGTGTCTGTGTCTCTGTGTGTCTGTGTCTCTGTGTCTCTGTGTCTGTGTGTCTGTGTGTATCTGTGTGTGTCTCTGTGTCTCTGTGTCTGTGTCTCTGTGTGTGTGTGTCTGTGTCTGTGTGTCTGTGTGTGTGTGTGTGTGTGTGTGTGTGTGTGTCTCTGTGTCTCTCTGTGTCTGTGTGTGTCTGTGTGTGTCTGTGTCTCTGTGTGTGTGTGTCTGTGTCTGTGTGTCTGTGTGTGTGTGTGTGTGTGTGTGTGTGTCTCTGTGTCTCTCTGTGTCTGTGTGTGTCTGTGTGTGCCTGTGTGTCTCTGTGTGTCTGTGTGTCTGTGTGTATCTGTCTGTGTGTCTCTGTGTGTCTGTGTCTCTGTGTGTCTGTGTCTCTGTGTGTGTGTGTCTGTGTCTGTGTGTGTGTGTGTGTGTGTGTGTGTGTGTGTGTGTGTCTCTGTGTCTCTCTGTGTCTGTGTGTGTCTGTGTGTGCCTGTGTGTCTCTGTGTGTCTGTGTGTCTGTGTGTATCTGTCTGTGTGTCTCTGTGTGTCTGTGTGTCTGTGTGTATCTGTCTGTGTCTCTGTGTGTCTCTGTGTCTCTGTGTGTCTCTGTGTCTGTGTGTATCTGTCTGTGTGTCTCTGTGTGTCTCTGTGTCTGTGTGTATCTGTCTGTGTGTCTGTGTGTCTGTGTGTATGTCTGTGTGTCTCTGTGTCTCTGTGTGTCTCTGTGTCTGTGTGTATCTGTCTGTGTGTCTCTGTGTGTCTCTGTGTCTGTGTGTATCTGTCTGTGTGTCTCTGTGTATCTGTCTGTGTGTATCTGTGTGTCTCTGTGTGTCTCTGTGTCTGTGTGTATCTGTCTGTGTGTGTCTGTGTGTATCTGTCTGTGTGTCTCTGTGTATCTGTCTGTGTGTCTGTGTGTCTGTGTGTCTCTGTGTGTCTGTGTGTATCTGTCTGTGTGTCTCTGTGTCTGTGTGTCTCTGTGTGTCTGTGTCTGCGTGTATCTGTCTGTGTCTCTGTGTCATTGTGTGTGTGTTTCTGTGTGCCTGTGTCTGTCTGTGTGTCTGTGTCATTGTGTGTGTGTCTCTGTGTGTCTGTGTCTGTCTGTGTGTCTGTGTCTGTTTGTATCTGTGTCTGTTTGTATCTGTGTGTGTCTGTGTGTGTGTCTCTGTGTATCTGTGTGTGTGTCTGTGTGTGTGTCTCTGTGTATCTGTGTGTGTGTCTGTGTGTCTCTGTGTCTGTCTGTGTGTGTGTCTCTGTGTCTGTCTGTGTCTCTGTGTCATTGTGTGTGTGTTTCTGTGTCTGTCTGTGTCTCTGTGTCATTGTGTGTGTGTCTCTGTGTGTCTCTGTGTGCCTGTGTCTGTCTGTGTGTCTGTGTCTGTTTGTATCTGTGTGTGTGTCTGTGTGTGTCTGTGTCTCTGTGTCTGTGTGTGTCTGTGTGTGTGTCTCTGTGTATCTGTGTGTGTGTCTCTGTGTGCCTGTGTCTGTCTGTGTGTCTGTGTCTGTGTCTCTGTGTCTGTGTGTATCTGTGTGTGTGTCTCTGTGTATCTGTGTGTGTGTCTCTGTGTATCTGTGTGTGTGTCTCTGTGTGTGTGTCTGTCTGTGTGTCTGTGTCTGTGTGTCTCTGTGTCTGTGTCTGTTTGTATCTGTGTCTGTCTGTTTGTATCTGTGTGTGTGTCTGTGTGTCTCTGTGTGTATCTGTGTCTGTCTGTGTGTATCTGTGTGTGTGTCTGTGTGTCTCTGTGTCTGTCTGTGTGTGTGTCTCTGTGTGTCTGTGTGTCTGTGTGTATCTGTGTGTGTGTCTGTTTGTATCTGTGTGTGTGTCTGTGTGTCTCTGTGTGTATCTGTGTCTGTCTGTGTGTATCTGTGTGTGTGTCTGTGTGTCTCTGTGTGTATCTGTGTGTGTGTATCTGTGTCTCTGTGTGTCTCTGTGTCTGTGTCTGTTTGTATCTCTGTGTGTGTCTGTGTGTCTCTGTGTCTCTGTCTGTGTGTATCTGTGTGTGTGTATCTGTGTCTCTGAGTGTCTGTGTGTATCTGTGTGTGTGTCTGTGTCTGTGAGTATCTGTGTGTGTGTTTCTGTGTGTCTCTCACCTCTTGGCAGCGGACGACACCGTCTCCTTCCTGGTGACAGACGTGGAGTCTCTCTTACGTCCAGATGTTCCTCCATTAGCGATACAGGACATTGAGTAGGCTTCACGCAGCGCAGCACCTCCTGCAGGGGACAGCACACCAACCAGTTAAAGGGCAAGACCAGTAACGACCTAAACCTGACCAGTGACGACGAATGTAACCAGTACAAACTGGAACTGACCAGTGAAGACGACTGTAACCAGTTCAAACTGGGACAGGTGAGGGGCATTACCTTTCCCTCCATGTTGTTTCTTGGTCGAGGACGCCGCTGAGACTTCAGAGGCAGCGAGGCGGCGAAGGACATCAGCAAGAGCAGCTTTCATCACCGTCAGCTCGTCCTCCTGCTGCTGGACACGAAGCTCCAGAGCTGAGAGACGGTCGTTGACATCGGAGACACTTGCTCCAGACATGCTGTCATCTACAGTGAGACAGAGACAATGATGTCACACAGAGGAGACTGTACCCGTCTCTGTGTCTACACCTGTCTCTGTAACTGTACCCGTCTCTGTGTCTCTGTACCTGTACCCGTCTCTGTGTCTCTGTACCTGTACCCGTCTCTGTACCTGTACCCGTCTCTGTGTCTCTGTACCTGTACCCGTCTCTGTGTCTGTACCCGTCTCTGTGTCTCTGTACCTGTACCCGTCTCTGTGTCTCTGTACCTGTACCCGTCTCTGTGTCTGTACCCGTCTCTGTGTCTACACCTGTCTCTGTAACTGTACCCATCTCTGTACCTGTACCCGTCTCTGTGTCTGTACCTGTCTCTGTAACTGTACCCGTCTCTGTGTCTCTGTACCTGTACCCGTCTCTGTGTCTCTGTACCTGTACCCGTCTCTGTGTCTGTACCCGTCTCTGTGTCTACACCTGTCTCTGTAACTGTACCCGTCTCTGTGTCTCTGTACCTGTACCCGTCTCTGTGTCTCTGTACCTGTACCCGTCTCTGTGTCTCTGTACCTGTACCCGTCTCTGTGTCTGTACCCGTCTCTGTGTCTACACCTGTCTCTGTAACTGTACCCATCTCTGTACCTGTACCCGTCTCTGTGTCTGTACCCTTCTCTGTGTCTACACCTGTCTCTGTAACTGTACCCGTCTCTGTGTCTCTGTACCTGTACCCGTCTCTGTGTCTCTGTACCTGTACCCGTCTCTGTGTCTGTACCCGTCTCTGTGTCTACACCTGTCTCTGTGTCTGTACCCGTCTCTGTGACTGTACCCGTCTCTGTGACTGTACCCGTCTCTGTGACTGTACCTGTCTCTGTGTCTGTACCCGTCTCTGTGATTGTACCTGTCTCTGTTACTGTACCTGTCTCTGTGACAATGTCTGCACCTGTCTCTGTACCCGTCTCTGTGTCTGTACCTGTCTCTGTGACTGTACCCGTCTCTGTGTCTGTACCCGTCTCTGTGTCTGTACCCGTCTCTGTGACTGTACCCGTCTCTGTGTCTGTACCCGCCTTTTCACTGTACCCGTCTCTGTGTCTGTACCCTTCTCTATGTCTGTACCTGTCTCTGTGTCTGTACCCTTCTCTGTGTCTGTACCCGTCTCTGTGACTGTACCCTTCTCTGTGTCTGTACCCTTCTCTGTACCTGTACCCGTCTCTGTGTCTGTACCCGTCTCTGTGTCTGTACCTGTCTCTGTGTCTGTACCCGTCTCTGTGACTGTACCTGTCTCTGTATCTGTACCCGTCTCTGTATCTGTACCCGTCTCTGTGTCTGTACCCTTCTCTGTGTCTGTACCTGTCTCTGTGACTGTACCTGTCTCTGTGTCTGTACCCTTCTCTGTGTCTGTACCCGTCTCTGTGTCTGTACCCGTCTCTGTGTCTGTACCCTTCTCTGTGTCTGTACCCGTCTCTGTGTCTATGTGTGTTCCTGTCTCTGTGACTGTACCTGTCTCTGTGACTGTACCTGTCTCTGTGTCTGTACCTGTCTCTGTGACTGTACCCTTCTCTGTGTCTGTACCCTTCTCTGTGTCTGTACCCGCCTTTTCACTGTACCCGTCTCTGTGTCTGTACCTGTCTCTGTGTCTATACCCGTCTCTGTGACTGTACCCGTCTCTGTGTCTGTACCTGTCTCTGTGTCTGTACCCGCCTTTTCACTGTACCCTTCTCTGTGTCTGTACCTGTCTCTGTGTCTGTAACCATCTGTGTGACTGTACCTGTCTCTGTGTCTGTACCTGTCTCTGTGACTGTACCTGTCTGTGATTGTACCTGTCTCTGTGTCTGTATCTGTCTCTGTGACTGTACGTGTCTCTGTGTCTGTACCTGTCTCTGTGACTGTACCTGTCTGTGACTGTACCTGTCTCTGTGTCTGTATCTGTCTCTGTGTCTGTACCTGTCTCTGTGACTGTACCCGTCTCTGTGACTGTACGTGTCTCTGTGTCTGTACCTGTCTCTGTGTCTGTACCTGTCTCTGTGACTGTACCCGTCTGTGTCTGTACCTGTCTCTGTGTCTGTACCTGTCTCTGTGACTGTACCCGTCTGTGACTGTACCTGTCTCTGTGACTGTACCTGTCTCTGTGTCTGTACCTGTCTCTGTGACTGTACCTGTCTCTGTGTCTGTACCTGTCTCTGTGTCTGTACCTGTCTCTGTGACTGTACCTGTCTGTGACTGTACCTGTCTCTGTGTCTGTATCTGTCTCTGTGACTGTACGTGTCTCTGTGTCTGTACCTGTCTCTGTGTCTGTACCTGTCTCTGTGACTGTACCCGTCTCTGTGTCTGTACCTGTCTCTGTGACTGTACCCGTCTGTGACTGTACCTGTCTCTGTGACTGTACCTGTCTCTGTGACTGTACCCGTCTGTGTCTGTACCTGTCCAGGTAAGTCGGATGTTTATTGGTTATCAGACCTTAATCAGATTCGTCAGTTTATAAACTACAACCAGCAGCAGAGACTACTTCCTGAAACACACACAGAGGACGGAGGACAAATAAATCATTTCCTGAGTCTTTGTTCTACAGATCAGAGTCCACACACACACACACACACACACAATAAGACACAGTAACACACACATTGTGTGTGGTTCTCCCCCCCCCCCACACACACACACACACACATCCCGCTCCGTCGTCTCAGAAGGAGCCGTTTGTTTTGCGGCCCTGCAGCCGCCGGAGGGGCGGTGCAGAATCTGTCTGATAAATACAGCAGTGACACGTGTAAAGCCGCCGGAGGCGAATGCGGCTCTCACCATGCGGCCGCTGCACGGACAGGTGACCGGGCGGTGCTCGGGGCGCGAGCGGCGGGCGGGACTTACCTAAGCTGCCGGTGAATCCGTCCATTTTCCGGGACAAAAGCGGGAGTCCGGGCCGGAGGCCTGCGGGAGGCTGAGCGCACACTGCGGGCCTCCGTCCGGGTTTTTCCACCGCAGCGAGGGGAGGAGGAGGCGCGCCGAGCCGAGCCGAGCCGGGTCTATCCCCGCCGCGCTGCCCGCCCTGTCCGTCCGTCCGTGAGGCCGAAGATCCGCCGCTTTCCTGCGGGCTGGAAGAAGAAGCCGCTCCCGGAGGATCCGACACAGACACCGAGAGAAGCCGCGGAGCCGCAGACACGACGGACCGACGCTGCTGCGCGTTTCCGACTCCGCCTGCTCTGGCAGCGCGCGCTTCCCCCCGGAGGAGGAGGAGGAGGAGGAGGAGGAGAAGGAGGAAGGGGGGCTGTTACAGACAGAGACACAGATAGGGGAGTCAGGTTTCAGCCTCTCAGCTGAGGAGCTGCGGCGCCCCCCGGCGGTCACTCTACGTCATCACAAACACAAACGCATAAAGTTTATTCAATTCAAACTCACCAGTGCTGTACCTGACTGTAGGTTAGTTGGAGATGAGCCAGGCCTGCGCAGATTCGATCACCGGCGTTCGGCGCACAATGCATGCCGGTTAGTTTTGTGTTCATCCCGACTTGCTCTGCCTTGCTCGGCCACAGTTTTTAGAGCCAGGCGCTGCAGCTGCTCTCCACCGACTGCACCGCCTGGCTCTCACCTGATCTAACAGCTGATTGGTTCAGATGTCGACTCAACAAGATGACGTTTTAGATACAGAGTCTACTGTGTATTAACACTGGACTGTTTTAATTATTGAAGTATTTAGCAGCACAGAGACTGGTGGTCAGTGGGATGTGAGGACTCTTAAACTAACATGTGTACAGATGTGAAGCCCTGACTGTGTCTGACTGAGCCTTAATGAAAGCTGTTGTCTTGTATCAAATATGAAGCTTACAGTCAGACTCAGTGTTTCAGTCTCTGTTGCCATGGCGACAGGTCAAACTGATATGATGCTGATTTACAGCAGAATTCATGAACCATGAACATAAACTACAGATCACCTGTAAAGCATTTCAATAAATTAATCTATCATAATTAAAACAACTGGAGGCTGAGAACAAACTGATATATGGGTCTGATCACTTTTTTTTAATGAACTGACATCATTCCAGACAGGAAGTAGGTGTGTCTGTGACTTCCTGTACGGACTGAAGGCTGCTGGAAACTGTCGGGAAACTGTCCGACTTCACCGCGGCTTTTTGTCACCGCCCCCGCTGCGGCCGCCTGCTCTCATCTACTTTGCAGGCGAGGCACAGTTCATTTCAAACGAGCCTTGTATCGGTGCGTCATCAGCCAGGGTGGAGATGATGATCAGGGACGGTTTACAGAAGCCTTTAGTCTGAACAGGAAGTGACAGAAACACTGACTTCCTGTCAGATCTGAGCCTGTTATCACTCATAAATTAGTTTGTTTTAATTAGGCCTATGACAAATACCGTCAGATACAGTCAGCGGCAATCAGATGCAGTCAGGTACAGTCAGACACAGTCAGATACAGTCTGCTACAAGCAGATACAGTCAGGTACAGTCAGACACAGTCAGATACAGTCAGCGACAATCAGATACAGTCAAGTACTGTTGGGTACAGTCAGATACAGTCAGGTACAGTCATACAGTCAGATCCAGTCAGATCCAGTCAGACACAGTCAGATCCAGTCAGGTACAGTCAGTTACAGTCATACAGTCAGGTACAATCTGGTAAAGTCAGATACAGTCAGGTACAGTGAGATACAGTCAGGTACAGTCAGATACAGTCAGGTACAATCAATTACAGTCAGATACAGTTAGAGACAGTCAGGTACAGTCAGTTACAGTCATACAGTCAGGTACAATCTGGTAAAGTCAGATACAGTCAGGTACAGTGAGATACAGTCAGGTACAGTCAGATACAGTCAGGTACAATCAATTACAGTCAGATACAGTCAGGTACAGTCAGACACAGTCAGATCCAGTCAGACACAGTCAGATCCAGTCAGGTACAGTCAGTTACAGTCATACAGTCAGGTACAATCTGGTAAAGTCAGATACAGTCAGGTACAGTCAGGTACAGTCAGATACAGTCAGGTACAGTGAGATACAGTCAGGTACAGTCAGATACAGTCAGACACAGTCAGATCCAGTCAGACACAGTCAGATCCAGTCAGGTACAGTCAGTTACAGTCATACAGTCAGGTACAATCTGGTAAAGTCAGATACAGTCAGGTACAGTCAGGTACAGTCAGATACAGTCAGGTACAGTGAGATACAGTCAGGTACAGTCAGATACAGTCAGACACAGTCAGATCCAGTCAGGTACAGTCAGTTACAGTCATACAGTCAGGTACAATCTGGTAAAGTCAGATACAGTCAGGTACAGTGAGATACAGTCAGGTACAGTCAGATACAGTCAGGTACAATCAATTACAGTCAGATACAGTTAGATACAGTCAGGTACAGTCATACAGTTAGGTACCGTCGGGTACAGTCAGGTACAATCTGGTAAAGTCAGATACAGTCAGGTATGGTCAGTCAGTCAGGTACAGTCAGCGACAATCAGATACAGTCAAGTACTGTTGGGTACAGTCAGGTACAGTCAGACACAGTCAGATACAGTCAGCGACAATCAGATACAGTCAAGTACTGTTGGGTACAGTCAGATACAGTCAGGTACAGTCAGACACAGTCAGATCCAGTCAGGTACAGTCAGTTACAGTCATACAGTCAGGTACAATCTGGTAAAGTCAGATACAGTCAGGTACAGTCAGATACAGTCAGGTACAATCAATTACAGTCAGATACAGTTAGATACAGTCAGGTACAGTCATACAGTTAGGTACCGTCGGGTACAGTCAGGTACAATCTGGTAAAGTCAGATACAGTCAGGTATGGTCAGTCAGTCAGGTACAGTCAGCAACAATCAGATACAGTCAGGTACAGTCATACAGTCAGGTACAGTCAGACACAGTCAGATCCAGTCAGGTACAGTCAGTTACAGTCATACAGTCAGGTACAATCTGGTAAAGTCAGATACAGTCAGGTACAGTGAGATACAGTCAGGTACAGTCAGATACAGTCAGGTACAATCAATTACAGTCAGATACAGTTAGATACAGTCAGGGACAGTCATACAGTTAGGTACCGTCGGGTACAGTCATGTACAATCTGGTAAAGTCAGATACAATCAGGTATGGTCAGTCAGTCAGGTACAGTCAGACACAGTCAGACATAGACAGGTACAGTCAGGTACAGTCATACAGTCAGGTACAGTGAGGTACAGTCAGATGCAGTCAGACAGTCAGATACAGTCAGGTACAGTCATACAGTCAGGTACAGTCAGATACAGTCAGACAGTCAGATCCAGTCAGGTACAGTCAGACACAGTCATACAGTCAGGTACAGTGAGGTACAGTCAGATCCAGTCAGACAGTCAGGACAGTCAGGTACAGTCAGACACAGTCATACAGTCAGGTACAGTCAGGTACAGACACAACCATACAGTCAGTTACAGTGAGGTACTGTCAGATGCAGTCAGACAGTCAGATCCAGTCAGGTACAGTCAGACACAGTCATACAGTCAGGTACAGTCAGGTGCAGTCAGACACAGTCATACAGTCAGGTACAGTCATACAGTCAGGTACAGTCAGGTACAGTCAGACACAGTCAGACACAGTCATACAGTCAGGTACAGTCATACAGTCAGGTACAGTCAGACACAGTCATACAGTCAGATCCAGTCAGGTACAATCTGGTAAAGTCAGATACAGTCAGGTACAGTCAGATACAATCAGTTACAGTCAGATACAGTTAGATACAGTCATACAGTCAGGTACAGTCAGGTACAGTGAGACACAGTCATACAGTCAGATCCAGTCAGGTACAGTCAGACACAGTCATACAGTCAGATCCAGTCAGGTACAGTCAGACACAGTCATACAGTCAGGTACAGTGAGATACAGTCAGGTACAATCTGGTAAAGTCAGATACAGTCAGGTACAGTCGGATACAATCAGTTACAGTCAGATACAGTTAGTTACAGTCATACAGTCAGGTACAGTCATACAGTCAGGTACTGTCGGGTACAGTCAGGTACAATCTGGTAAAGTCAGATACAGTCAGGTATGATCAGTCAGTCAGGTACAGTCATACAGTCATACCGTCAGTTACCGTCGGGTACAGTCAGGTATAATCTGGTAAAGTCAGATACAGTCAGGTATGGTCAGCCTGTCAGGTACAGTCAGACACAGACAGGTACAGTCAGTTACAGTCAGACACAGACAGGTACAGTCAGATACAGTCAGTCGCGTACAGTCACGTACAGTCAGACAGTAAGATACAGTCAGCTACAATCAGATAGTCAGGTCCTGTCAGATATAATCAGGTACAGTCAGACACAGTCAGGGCTTCACATCTGTACAGATGTTAGTAGATTGATATTTAATACTTAAATAATGAGCACACAAATGTCCATCAGACTGTTTAGTTTATGATGAATAGATTCAGTCTGTGATCAGTGACATGTTTCAACAGAATAAAACTTAAAATCAAATCAAATTTAAATTTCTGAAATTCAATTAAAATAAAAAATAAATATAAAACAACATCTGAACCAATCACTTGTCAGATCAGGTGACAGCCAGGCATTTCCCATCATGCTGTGGGTCCAAAAACTGCGGCTGCCGCCACTTTTGTGTGACCTCAGAGCGAGTCGGGATGAAGTCGGACACAAAAGTACCCAGCATGCATTGTGAGGTGATTGAATCTGTGCAGGTCTGTGTCGTATCCAACGAGCCTGTTGACTGGTGATGACATCACTCACTCAGCTGTCGTCATGGTGACGAGTTGACGATAAGGAACAATGTTGATGATGCTGTTAAATGATGAAGCTCTTCTGACACATCAACATCATCAAATCATTTGTGTCACTGATGATTGTTAAGTCAAATGAAAATAATAAAATCCAAAGATGTGACATCACAGCGTTCGTTTATATTTCACACTGACAGGAAGTCAAATCCAAACTTAAACTCAGAGAAGAAACTCGATGTCATTACTGTTTATAGACTGTAATCAATCAGACTAATCAGATCAATAATCAAACATTTACATACAAACTGTTTCAGACCAAACTTTATTTAGACCAATATAAAAAAACAAATATTCACTTTATAAAACAACAATCAGTCCCTTCAAAAACTGATCAATAATCAGGGATCAAGGATCAATAACCAATAATCAATGATGGATAACTGATGAACAGAGAAGAAGAAACAGTGACAGTTTGTTCTGATTGGCTCAAACATCCTGAAAACTTTATTCATACAAAACATTTTAACAAAAGAAACATTATTCATTCAGAGCTCATTAACATGAATCCAGTGTCAATAAAATTTAAACGTGATCATATGACCTGAAGCAGAAAGTGTTCAAAGGAACAGTCCACCATTTTATTTCATAAACGCTGATTCTGACTGTCGTTGGCCCTGGCCCCTTCCACTGATTCATCTGAAACTACATCAATGATTAGACGATCAGTTATTGATCACATTTTAATGATCAACTGATCAGTTCAGTCATTGATTAACTCCTCTTGTAAACGGAGCAGAAACCTGAGCATGGTGATGATGATGATGATGATGATGATGATGACGATGATTTTAATGACAATGATGGTGATGATGAAGGAGGCACTGGACATTGAACAGGTCAAAGGTCACTCTGGTCTGATGAACAGTAGAAAAGGCAATTTGGTGTAGAAGCTCATTGGTCTCATGACATGTGACATAATCAACAGAACATTCTCAGAGGTCCAACACAACGTCACAAGGTTAGCCAAAGGTGGCTAAAGGCAGACACAGAGAAAGAAGAAGAAGAAGAAGAAGAAGAGGAAGGCACATCTGATGGAGGGAACTTGGTCCAGTAACACCTTGCAGAGTCCACGCCCCCGGTTTCAGGGGACTGCACCCCCGTAATCGTCATTTCAGTAGCTGAATTTGACCTTCTCGATGTCGGAGATCAGCGTCCGGGCCAGGTAGATCCCCACCATCTGTTCACAAGTAAACACACAAGTCAGGTTCACAACACACCACCACAGACCAGAACAGACCACTACAGGCCTGTACAGAGCACTACAGACCAGACCAGTACACACTAGGGTTGTGCCAATGGGCGATCCAATCGCCCATCGGCGATAGAAGGGTTGTTTCACGATGTCTTTTTTAAATGACAATGCAATCGCGAGGTGTGGGGGGGGGGGGGGGGGCAGCGCGTGTGTGGAGCATGCTGACAAGATCGACGCTGAACAAGGCTGAGTGAGAGGAAACAGAGGGAGGCTGCTCAGTGAGAGAGCGGAGGGTGGGGGGGATCAACGCCTCCGCCCACTCGACAGAAGCATACTCGGGCGTACTGTAAGCAGAGCGGACTCCGTGAGGAATGTCTGCAGTCATTCAGGCTTTCATAGTCAAGCGCACTTCTGCGTTGTAGTTTCCTGTAAAAATGTCCGTGAAAAATCCCCGCGATGTGAAAAATACACGCCGAGCAGTCACTGGTGCGCGGAGCGGAGTCCGCGCAGTCGTAAAATCTGAGCTTTGCGAGCACAGGGCTTGCGGACGTCCGCTTTGAGGCCGCACAAGGCTCCGCGGAATCCGTTCCGCCTGAGTATGTTTGGGCCTTAACGCGCATGTCGCAGAGTGGTGAACAAACCAAACAAGACAATGTCAGGAGAAACTGAAAAGATATGCCGTCTATGTAAAGTCAACTTGCTAATTAAGGAGCCCCTACATGTTCAAGAGTTTTATAAAGCTGCTCAAACGCCAAACAGAGGCTATAAGTGAACGTTTCAGCGGCGACACGTAATGACCCCCCCCCCCACCCCGGCAATGACATCGTTCATCGGCGATTTCACTAGATGGCGATAGGACGATAGGATATGGACAAGATCGCCCAACTCTAGTACACACCACCACAGACCAGTACAGACCACTACACGCCTGTACAGAGCACTACAGACCAGACCAGACCACTACAGACCAGTGCAGACCAATACAGACCACTACAGACCAGTGCAGACCAGTACAGACCACTACAGACCACTAGAGATCGGTACAGACTAGGGCTGGACAATTATGGCAAAAACAATAATCACGATTATTTTGATATTGAAATCACGATTAATAAACACGATTATTCACTGATTTCAAAACTTGAGTATTTATGGAACCACCAAAACTCAACTTTAAATATAACTTCGCCGGAAATATTCAGCACACTGCTCAGCAGAATTACTGAGTTAGCAGGAGTTTGCTGAACAATGGCAGAGAAAATGCAGCCAAAAGTACCACTTTCAGCGTTACTTGTAACGGCTCGTCCCGCTAAACAGGCTGAGAAAAGAAATGTGGAGGCAGAAAAGGCTGCGACGAAAAAGGCTTTGGATAAAGTGAGAGGACAAACCAGACATCAACATCGGTGCAGCTTTTGAACGGCGGAGACAACTGAGGGAGCTGAAGGGCCTGAAAAGTGATGCAGAGGGGATTTGTTATTTTACTCGGCTCTCCTCTGCTCTGCTGACTCATGATGCACGTTCAGGCATGTCTGGGCTCGTGGCTTTGGACGGAGCACTGACGGGAGGGGGAGGAGGGGGTGGAGCTTAGAGGAGATGCCGCTTTCAAATCTTGCTAGCTCTCCAACATTACCAACTATGGCTTTAAAAGAACAGCCAGAAATAAATTAGTAACAAGTAAACAAGTAAAAGAAAAAGAAAAAGAAAAATAATAATAGTAAATTAAAATAATAATAGCAATAAAAACAATAAACAAAAATAAATACCCAATCTACTTGCACTCCTGCACAACTTGCAAAATTTACAACATGCAAAAAACACTAATAACACGGCCAAACAAACAAGTGTCTTGAATCCTGGGTTGCTTATGGTACTGATGGGGCACATGTCCTTTGCTAGCATAAATGTCACAGCCTCCGTTATGTCTTGATGTCTGCGGGAGGTGGTGGGATATGGGACGTCATTGTAAAGAGTGTTGTTAATGGAAGACTGTGTTGCAGTGGCGCTGGCTGACAAGCTTAAACTTTTTTGCTCCTTTATCACCTGGTCATAGCCCGCTTTATGGCTGAACTTTAAATGATTGAATAAGTTGGTCGTGTTGCCTTGGGGGGTAGACACGACAGCATGACAAACTTTGCAAACAATTTACTTTTGCTCAACGTCTGTCAACTTGAAGCAAAAATGTTTCCAGATGACTGAAGTTGTCCTACCTTTCTTCTCAACCAAAGGCTGCCTTTCTGCCATGTTCTCAATCGCTCGCTCCACATATTATTGATCCACACACGTCACACGCTTGCTGCTGCTGCTGCACATAACACAGGTGCATTCATGGTGCTTTTCCAGCACAGGAACCTACATACACGCCGTGCCGTGCGGCGCATTAATCGTTTTTTAGGGATGCATCGAAATCAAAATTTGTGGCCGAAGCCGAATAATATTAAATGCTTGGCCGAATACCGAGTACCGAATACTGAATATCGTTATTTAGTTTTTCATTAGTTTTTGCAGATGAACCCCTCCAGATTAGTGTTGTCACGGTACCAAAATTGGGACCCACTGTGCGATACCAATGAAAATATCATGGTTCTGAGTAGTATCATGATACCACAGCGAAAATGAGGCAGATGTGCCTTTTGTCATTTATAAAAAGATAAATCACTTTTCTATAATACATCAATGATATTTCAATGGAATAAATTACTTATTGACTTATTCATACTTCAAAAACAGCATCAATAAGTGATTAACATAGGGGGGATTGAAATAAAATAAATAAATAAAATAAAAATCAACCAGCCACCCTCCTCCCCTGACAAGTAAAGAACAGTCCCTAAAGTGCAGTGAGGTTTGTGGGCCGTTACCTGCCACAAAGAGAGAAATGTGAACAGCTCGTTTCTCCTCTGACACATCACGTATGGTCTGTGTTCGGCTGGCTCGGCTGTTCAGGTACTTCTGGGCAGTCATGACGCCAAGAAGAGGATATTATTGGAGCCGACTTCTCCGTCGCCGGTAAGCCGATGGCCGCCGTAATTGACAGAAATACATTAACGTTACTGTCTGTGTCTGTGACCCCCGTTCAACCCACAATCGGTGGGATTCGCCTTTCGTTTCTGCTGCTGGTTGAAATCTGTAGGCTGCTCGCACAGTGTGCTGAATGATTTAAGCCTATTTTGCTCGCTCAAAACTATTTTTAGTCGCAAATGCGAGTGCCGTGACGGGCGGATCGCCACACTGCCGACATTTTACTCTGCCCATCACGGCACGCTGTTTGATTGAGTTATCAAAACACGCCGCTATTATTCAGCCTTGCTTTTAACTTATTCCACCGAATACCGAATGTGTGTTTTTTTGCAATATTCAGCCGAATATATTCAGTTACAGAATGATGGTGCATTCCTATCGTTTTTCTTCGATTATAATGTTTTTATGATCGTGAGAAGCCAAAATCGAAATCATGATTAAAATTCGATTAATCGTCCAGCCCTAGTACAGACCAGCACAGACCAGCCCAGACAGACAACTACAGACCAACAATAACTGAAACAGTCCTCAGTACTTTTACAGAGACAGTACTGTTGCAGTACCTATTCTGAATACTGAGGGAACTGAGTACTGAGGGAGCTGAGTACTGAGGGAGCTGTGTACTGAGGGAGCTGTGTACTGAGGGAGCTGAGTACTGAGGGAACTGAGTACTGAGGGAACTGAGAACTGAGGGAGCTGAGTACTGAGGGAGCTGAGTACTGAGGGAGCTGTGTACTGAGGGAGCTGAGTACTGAGGGAGCTGAGTACTGAGGGAACTGAGTACTGAGGGAACTGAGAACTGAGGGAGCTGAGTACTGAGGGAGCTGAGTACTGAGGGAGCTGTGTACTGAGGGAGCTGAGTACTGAGGGAGCTGAGAACTGAGGGAGCTGAGTACTGAGGGAGCTGAGTACTGAGGGAGCTGAGTACTGAGGGAGCTGTGTACTGAGGGAGCTGAGTACTGAGGGAGCTGAGTACTGAGGGAGCTGTGTACTGAGGGAGCTGAGAACTGAGGGAGCTGAGAACTGAGGGAGCTGTGTACTGAGGGAGCTGAGTACTGAGGGAGCTGAGTACTGAGGGAGCTGAGTACTGAGGGAGCTGAGTACTGAGGGAGCTGAGTACTGAGGGAGCTGAGAACTGAGGGAGCTGAGTACTGAGGGAGCTGAGTACTGAGGGAGCTGAGTACTGAGGGAGCTGAGTACTGAGGGAGCTGAGTACTGAGGGAGCTGAGTACTGAGGGAGCTG
The DNA here is from genome assembly GCF_011397635.1 of Epinephelus fuscoguttatus. Classification (NCBI taxonomy): domain Eukaryota; kingdom Metazoa; phylum Chordata; class Actinopteri; order Perciformes; family Serranidae; genus Epinephelus; species Epinephelus fuscoguttatus. Next base: position 80,222 of record NC_064767.1, read on the forward strand.
AGTACTGAGGGAGCTGAGTACTGAGGGAGCTGAGAACTGAGGGAGCTGTGTACTGAGGGAGCTGTGTACTGAGGGAGCTGAGAACTGAGGGAGCTGAGTACTGAGGGAGCTGAGTACTGAGGGAGCTGAGTACTGAGGGAGCTGAGTACTGAGGGAGCTGAGTACTGAGGGAGCTGAGTACTGAGGGAGCTGAGAACTGAGGGAGCTGAGAACTGAGGGAGCTGTGTACTGAGGGAGCTGTGTACTGAGGGAGCTGAGAACTGAGGGAGCTGAGTACTGAGGGAGCTGTGTACTGAGGGAGCTGAGAACTGAGGGAGCTGTGTACTGAGGGAGCTGAGTACTGAGGGAGCTGTGTACTGAGGGAGCTGAGAACTGAGGGAGCTGAGTACTGAGGGAGCTGAGTACTGAGGGAGCTGAGAACTGAGGGAGCTGTGTACTGAGGGAGCTGAGTACTGAGGGAGCTGAGAACTGAGGGAGCTGAGTACTGAGGGAGCTGAGAACTGAGGGAGCTGTGTACTGAGGGAGCTGTGTACTGAGGGAGCTGAGAACTGAGGGAGCTGAGTACTGAGGGAACTGAGAACTGAGGGAGCTGTGTACTGAGGGAGCTGTGTACTGAGGGAGCTGAGTACTGAGGGAGCTGTGTACTGAGGGAGCTGAGTACTGAGGGAGCTGAGAACTGAGGGAGCTGTGTACTGAGGGAGCTGAGTACTGAGGGAGCTGTGTACTGAGGGAGCTGTGTACTGAGGGAGCTGAGAACTGAGGGAGCTGAGTACTGAGGGAACTGAGAACTGAGGGAGCTGTGTACTGAGGGAGCTGTGTACTGAGGGAGCTGAGAACTGAGGGAGCTGAGTACTGAGGGAGCTGTGTACTGAGGGAGCTGAGTACTGAGGGAGCTGAGTACTGAGGGAGCTGAGAACTGAGGGAGCTGTGTACTGAGGGAGCTGTGTACTGAGGGAGCTGAGAACTGAGGGAGCTGAGTACTGAGGGAACTGAGAACTGAGGGAGCTGTGTACTGAGGGAGCTGTGTACTGAGGGAGCTGAGAACTGAGGGAGCTGAGTACTGAGGGAGCTGTGTACTGAGGGAGCTGAGAACTGAGGGAGCTGAGAACTGAGGGAGCTGTGTACTGAGGGAGCTGAGTACTGAGGGAGCTGAGTACTGAGGGAGCTGAGAACTGAGGGAGCTGAGAACTGAGGGAGCTGTGTACTGAGGGAGCTGTGTACTGAGGGAGCTGAGTACTGAGGGAGCTGAGTACTGAGGGAGCTGAGTACTGAGGGAGCTGAGAACTGAGGGAGCTGAGTACTGAGGGAGCTGTGTACTGAGGGAGCTGAGTACTGAGGGAGCTGTGTACTGAGGGAGCTGAGTACTGAGGGAGCTGAGTACTGAGGGAGCTGAGTACTGAGGGAGCTGAGTACTGAGGGAGCTGTGTACTGAGGGAGCTGAGAACTGAGGGAGCTGAGTACTGAGGGAGCTGAGAACTGAGGGAGCTGAGAACTGAGGGAGCTGAGAACTGAGGGAGCTGTGTACTGAGGGAGCTGAGTACTGAGGGAGCTGTGTACTGAGGGAACTGAGTACTGAGGGAGCTGAGAACTGAGGGAGCTGAGTACTGAGGGAGCTGTGTACTGAGGGAGCTGAGTACTGAGGGAGCTGTGTACTGAGGGAGCTGTGTACTGAGGGAGCTGAGTACTGAGGGAGCTGAGTACTGAGGGAACTGAGTACTGAGGGAGCTGAGTACTGAGGGAGCTGTGTACTGAGGGAGCTGAGTACTGAGGGAGCTGTGTACTGAGGGAGCTGTGTACCTGCAGCAGAGAGATGACGATGAACACGATGGCCACAGTGTAAAGGTTCCCTGGTAACCAGTCCTCCAACGCAATGATGCAACCTTTAGTGTAGATATGATCACTCCACTCTCTCTGTACAAGAACCAGGAGAACTTCAAGTTAAAACGTTGACAACATTCACGTTCTCATAAACAGTTTAATGACATGTTTTCATTAGAACATTAAAAAACATTAATCATGTTCTTGTTAAAAGGCTGGTGACATATTTCTGTTACCAACACTCATCAGATATGTTAAAGAACAGTCAGGCTACATTTAACTTCAGGTCATCTTCACTCTAACTCCTCCTTGTCTCTGTGATGTCATCATGATGTCACTGTGTTGTCACATTGAGAAGGGGTTCCACACCTGTGCAGTGTTTAATGATGACCCTTTAAAAACTACACTTCCTGGATTAGAACTCACTGTCTTACCTGTACCTGTAGAGACACACCCATACCAACATGCTGACAGGAAGTTATATTTAAAGAACAGGAAGTAACCTCACCTTCGGTCTGTTTCTGACATCGTAGCCACACTGAGTGTTCACCACCGAGTCCTGGAACAAACACAAACTGTTCTTTAGTGGAACACAAATAATGTCAATAAAACTTATTATGTTGTTATGTTGGTGCAGTAACCAATGATGTTTATTGATGAATATTGATCGATGATAAACTCACAGCAGGATCAGTATTGCAGCAGGAGAATGGAACGCCACACTTCTCTCTGCTGCGATGGGTTCCATTACAGCTGAAGTAATTATTTAGATCCCAGTCATCCGGATCCTGAGCTCCACAGCAGTGGTTCTGTTAAAGAACAGGATACTAAAGGGTTAAGTAAGGGTTCTTCTGTTCTACAACAGTGATTCTGTTAAAGAACAGAGTATTTAAGGGTTAACTAAGGGTTCTGGTAAAGAACAAGATAGTTAACGGATAACTAAGGGTTCTTTATTCCACATCAGTGGTTCTGTTAATCAACAAGACACTAAAGGGTTAACTAAGGGTTCTGTTAAAGAACAAGATACTTAAGGGTTAACTAAGGGTTGTTCTGTTCCACAGCAGTGGTTCTGTTAAAGAACAGGATACTAAAGTGTTAACTAAGAGTTCTTCTTTTCCACAGCAGTGGTTCTGTTAAAGAACAGAATACTAAAGGGTTGAGTAAGGGTTCTGTTGAAGAACAAGATACTAAAGGGTTAACTAAGGGTTCTTCTGTTCCACAGAAGTGGTTCTGTTAAATAACAGGATATTTAAGGGTTAACTAAGTGTTCTTGTGTTCAACAGCAGTGGTTCTGTTAAAGAACAGGATACTAAAGGGTTAACTAAGGGTTCTTGTGTTCAACAGAAGTGGTTCTGTTAAATAACAAGACACTTAAGGGTTAACTAAGTGTTCTTCTGTTCCACAGCAGTGGTTCTGCTTCTGTTCCACAGCAGTGGTTCTGTTAAAGAACCCGTAGTTAAAAACCTGTAGTTGAATAACCTATAGTTAAAGAACTAATAGTTGAAGAACCCGTAATTGAAGAACCTGTAGTTAAAGAACCCGGGGATAAAGAACCCGTAGTTGAAGAACCTGTTGTTGAAGAACCTGCAGTTGAAGAACCCGTAATTGAAGAACCTGTAGCTAGCACACACAGACAGTGATGACGTACCATCCTCTGCAGAGAGTCGATGAGGTTCTGCAGGTCGATGTCGTCTCTGTAAGCTCTGACGTTTGCCAGGAAGAACTCGTTGATCCACTCTCTGACCTGACTCTGAAAAACCACCGCCAGAACTGCTGCCGTCAGCTCCAGGAAGAAGATGAATCCAATCACTCCGGAGAACTGAAGAGAAACCACAAGAACCAACTTAATGTGGAACAAAACAGAACAATTTTTTGTTTTAAATGTACAAACTCCAGCAGACATATTGGTAACATAAAAACGTGTTTTTAACGTACACACACCAGCAAATGTGTTTTTAACGCATAAACGTTGGTGTTTTTAATGTACATACTTCAGCAGACAGATATTTAACGTACAAACTTTTGTGTTTTTAATGTACAAACTTTAGCAGACATGTTTTTAACATACAAACGTCAGCAAACACATTTTTTAACGAACAGCAGACATGTTTTTAACATACAAACTACAGCAGACATGTTTTCAACATACAAACTTTAGCAAACATGTTCTTAAAGGCGCTGTATGTAAGAATGTGGCCAAAACGGTTACTGCACTCAAATTCAAAATACTGCCGCGAGTCGTGTCCGCCCCCCATCCCCTATAAATTCGAAGTTGCTGGGCAGCGGCACGCTGGAGACTGATTTGTTTGCCCACGGGCCGCATCCTTGACCTTCAGTTTTCCAGCGGACCATTCGAGCAAGTCCGGCTTCTCTGCTGCTAACGCTGCTGCCGGGATACAGCTGCGGAGGAGCCGGCTGCTAATGCTATGTACCGGGACACTGCTAATGCTGCTTGCCGTGCTGCTGTTGCACAGTCTTAACTGTAACTGATGCTGAGACTCTACTGACTGTGTGACGGTGGTGGGTGGCCCAACAGGACAAAACACAAATTAAAAACATAAACATGATTTGCAGACTGTAAAAATGTTTTTTAAATGTGAATATTCTGGCTGTACTATTGTTGTCGGTGAGATCAGTATGTTAAGGCCAAAACACACCGGCGGCATCACATGACGGCGGCGTCATTGACGCGAGTCAAGTGCCACCCCAACACACACAAAAAAGCGTCACGCTGCAGGGCGTCAACCGGATTTCTATTGCACACTCCAGTCCGCAAGAGCTGGGAAGTACAAAATAGTGCTTTTTCAAGGGCGCCGACGCTGGAAAAATAGGACAATAGCGTAAAGTGCCGTCGAGCCGCCGCCAGTGTGGGTTTGTAAATAGAAAATAATGGGGGCGGCTGTTTTGACGCGCGTCGTACGGCGCCGGTGTGTTTTGGCCTTTAGTCTCTGTGACATATTAGGATGATTTTACGACTATTTGCTTTAGATTTCTTACATATAGCTCCATGGATGTTTTTAACGTACAAACTTCTGTTTTTATGTACAAACTTCAGCAGACATGTTTTTAACGTACAAACTTCAGCAGGCAGATGTTTTCTCTCAGAGCTCCCACACAGCCAGCGAAGCCCAGGATGAAGGTGACTCCACCCACCACCAGGACCAACCAGACCGGGTCGAAGCCATGCAGCCGAGTCACCTGGGTCAGATCCAACAGGACTCCCTGTAAACCACATCAGACCAGTTCAAACCAGTTCAGGAGGTGGAACTTCTACATATGAACATCATGTGATAATAAATATCATGTATAAAATTTAAACAGTTCAGACCTTTTCGCTCCATGCCCAGAAACCAACGGCAATAAAGGCAACTCCAGCCAGCTGAACAGGAAGACACACACAGCAGTGATTAGACTGATCCAGAGAGCAGCATTCACTTCAATTCATGAACACAAAGACACACACCAGCGATCGGACCAATCCAACAGAGACCAGCATTCACACACATTCATGAACACAAGGCTGTGTTTCATTGGTGCTCAAACACACCCTTATTGACTTCCCTTTGGGGAAATCCCCGCCGCCGCCATCAGAGTCATTGTGTGAAATATTAAATTAACTTTGTGAAACGGACCATTGGAGATCTGTATTTACCACAATGCACTGCAGTTATGTATTCGATACATCAACAGCAGAGACGGTGACATTAAACTCCAGTGAAGAATGAGGAGATCTAAATTATAAAATAAAGTTTGTAAACATGCCATTTGTGTGACATCATCACAATGAGTCCGTTCTGAAACAGACGACATCACAAATTGGAGCAGGTAATGGCCATGTTGTAGTTCTGATGATTTATAAAGAGCAAAAACTGACGCTCCATCATGATGAGTACAGCTGCTCCCCTGCCCGCTGTCCCCTGCCCGCTGTCCCCTGTCCGCTGTCCCCTGCCCGCTGTCCCCTGTCCGCTGTCCCCTGCCCGCTGTCCCCTGCCCGCTGTCCCCTGTCCGCTGTCCCAGTGTGACTCATACTGTTACAAAACATCGAGAGCAGAAAGGGAGTGGAACTACTAATGAAACACAGCAGAAGACGGACTGTTGAGAAAGACTTTATATTTCCTGCTCATCCACCACACAGGATGCCACTGACATCACTTCCATGTTAACTGACAGGCAGACAGGAAACAGCTGCGAGGCTCAGTGAACATGTGAACAGGTGTGACTCACCCAGAAGATGATGTTGTAGCTGAACATCAGGTATTTGTAGCAGCAGCTGACCTCACCACTGTCATAGCGATAGTAGTACATCTGTCAGGGAGCAGTTATACACCGTAAATATACATATATTGTCAAATATTTCATATAACACACTCTAGTTATACAATTCATATTTATGCTGTCAAATATTTTGTACAACACACTGTAGTTATACTGTCATATATTTTATATAACACACTGTATAATGTTCATAGATACTGTCCCACCTGACCCTAACGACTCACACTGTGACCTTAACGACTCTGAAACTAAAAGCTCACGTGACCCCTACAACTCTACAAGGGTTCCCATCCACACAGGGTTTATAGCCTGCAACTTCATACCAGTCATCAGTCATTTAGAACTGAAGAAGCTTCTTGGATGAGAGGCCAAACATCTTCAAGAAACACAAGCAAGTCCAGTTGTCTACGCTATTAGCACTTAGGAATATACTGTTTATATATATATATATATATATATATATATAGTCATATATTTTATATAACACACTGTATACTGTTCAGTCATATATTTTATATAACGTACTGTTGTCATATAAAACTATAAACAGAAACAAGTAAACAATAATACATGAATATTTAACCAGATATTTGAAGTTCAGATCAGACGAACGTTAGCTTAGCTGAAGCTAATCTGTCTACAATTCCGGAAGTAAGTTTGTTCGGGAATTTTCGGTTTCCTTCAGAAGTCCCGGATGAGTTCTCCTGACCCACCGGACCGGACGGTCCCGTTAATACCGGCCATTACCGGACCGTTTATGAACAGTTTCGGTTTGTTCAGAGCTATCAGAAAACGGCTAATGCTAACTGTAAACTGAGCGGAGGAGATAACGGTAAAGGGAGTCAGCCTTACCTCGGGGGCTCAGAGCAGACGGTAACGTTACCGTTAATAAAACCGGTAATGAAGAGTGTCCTCAGATGTCAGGTCTCAGATCAGTTACCTTGGGATCAGATGGTTTTTATTTAATGTTTTTATTAAGTTTATTAAAGTTTAATCAAACAAATAAACAAACACACCCTGCTGCTACGACACTTCTTCTTCTACTACTACTTCCGCCTTTAGTGCTGCCTCTGTTTCCACCAGAAAAAAACAAAACACAGCTGCTTCTTCTTCTTCTTCTGTCTCAGTTACTGCTGGTGCACAGCTTTATTACCGCCACCTGCTGGAGAGTAGAGGAACTGTAGGGACGACACTACAGACTGTTAAATCTACAGATAGACGCACCTGTGGTTCTACCTGTTCTCATTTAAATAGACACACCTGTGGTTCTACTGTCTAACTATCATCATGTAATTTAATGCTGCAGAACATAAATAATTAAGCCATTTGGAGAGTTTATTTAGTGTTGGGAGTCTGTAAAGATTCTGTTTCTTGTTTCACACTGTAAACATGGAGCAGTTTGATGAGAGCGAGGAAACGTTCTCGTTTGTCGAGGAAGGTATGTTTTCTCTAGGCTAATTTTTTTTTATCTCTGAGCTCAGACTTGTTTACTCTGTTTACCTTTTTGTTTGTTTGTTTGTTTGAGAGGTTTAGGGTGAAACTTTGTTTTGTTCATTCATTCATTCATTCATTCATTCATTCATTCATTCATCTTCTAACCGCTTCATCCTCTTGAGGGTCACGGGGGGGCTGGAGCCTATCCCAGCTGACATCGGGTGAGAGGCAGGGTTCACCCTGGACAGGTCACCAGACTATCACAGGGCTGACACATAGAGACAGACAACCATTCACACTCACATTCACACCTACGGACAATTTAGAGTCACCAGTTAACCTGCATGTCTTTGGACTGTGGGAGGAAGCTGGAGTACCCGGAGGAAACCCACGCTGACACGGGGAGAACATGTCAGAGCACCTGGAGGAAACCCACGCTGACACAGGGAGAACATGCAAACTCCACACAGAAGGGCTCCCACGTGGTCCACCTGTGGTCCCCCTGTGGTCTCCCTGTGGTCCACCTGTAGTCCACCTGTAGTCCACCTGTGGTCCACCTGTGGTCCCCCTGTGGTCCACCTGTGGTCCCCCTATGGTCCACCTATAGTCCACCTGTAGTCCACCTGTGGTCCACCTGTGGTCCCCCTGTGGTCCACCTGTGGTCCCCCTATGGTCCACCTATAGTCCACCTGTAGTCCACCTGTGGTCCCCCTGTGGTCTCCCTGTGGTCCCCCTGTAGTCCACCTGTAGTCCACCTGTGGTCCCCCTGTGGTCTCCCTGTGGTCCATCTGTAGTCCACCTGTGGTCCCCCTATGGTCCACCTATAGTCCACCTGTAGTCCACCTGCACACCTGCAGCATGTTACCTGTATAGGTGAGTGTCATTAGTTCCTGTTTGTCAGTGTTGACAAACACTGATACAATAATCCACCATCTGACTGATGATGTCACTGACAGTCATTATGTTGATGAGTGGATTGACTCATGATCAATGGCTATTAATGATCGTCTGCTGATATAAACAGAAGGTCTGACAACCAATCAGAATGGTTGTAGCTCATTAATATGCAGACTAATGTGAGGAGACGACGGCAGTTCGTCCTTCAGTGAAGTATCCGTGACGACCGGCTGCCTGCATGTTAACGATGTGAGGAGCTTGTGAAGGTAACACTGCCACTCTTAACGAGGACGCTCTGGCCGAACACACTTCCTGTGAGACTGCTGAGGTCACAGGGTCACATGGTCACATGGTCCCGTTAAGAGAGACACGTGTGACTCAGACTGATGATCATCACCTCAACACAGGCGCTTGGTAACAGAGAAAATAAATGAGTTCTGATGAGAAGTTTCAACACAAACAGGATCAAACCTGTCATCAGTCTGTATGTGGCCAGAAGTATGTGGACGCCTGTTGGTTCTGATGATGAGTAAACGTGTCGCAGCAAAGAGTCAGAAACTGAATCACATCACACTCTGCAGCCTGAATCCTGCTGTTACCATGGAGACTGTGACCTGATGTTCTCTGTCACCATGGTGACAGAACTGACAAATTTCTGGGTCACTCTGATGTTTAGCTGCAGTTTGTCAAAGCAACACAAAACTAACAAACAGGATGTTTACGGATCATTTCACACTTCTCTACCACCATCACACACACACACACACACACACTACGAGCGTGTCTGTTGGACCCTGATCACCGTCACACTTGATCCTCCATTCATTCATCGTCTTCACTTCCTGTCATGAACCGACCTTTAATGACAAAATTATAATTATTAGAGGCAAAATTCATGACCTCCTGTCCTCAGATAGTACCTATCTAACCTCAAACACAGCTGTAAAACCTAATATATATTTAGATTGCTTCTCCCTGATTTCTATTCAAGAATTGACTGCAGTGATTTCTTCATCTAAATCATCAACGTGTCTCTTAGACCCCATCCCAACTAGGCTACTTAAGGAGGTCTTTCCTTTAGATAACACTCATATATTAGATATGATCAATATATCCTTATTAACAGGCTATGTACTACAGTCTTTTAAGGTAGCTGTAATTAAACCTCTACTAAAAAAGCCCACCCTGGATCCAGAGGTGTTAGCCAACTATAGACCAATATCTAATCTTCCCTTTATGTCAAAGATCCTTGAGAAAGTAGTCGCAGACCAGCTGTGTGATTTTCTCCAGGATAATAATCTATTTGAGGAATTTCAGTCAGGATTTAGAGTGCATCATAGCACTGAGACAGCTCTAGTTAAAATTACAAATGACCTTCTGATTGCTTCGGACAAAGGACTCGTCTCTGTACTTGTTTTATTAGATCTTAGTGCAGCGTTTGACACAATTGACCATCAAATTCTACTGCTGAGACTGGATCACTTAATTGGCCTAAAAGGTTCTGCACTGAGCTGGTTTAAATCTTATTTATCTGATCGTTTTCAGTTTGTTCACGTTCATAATGAATCGTCCTTACGTACTAAAGTTTGTTTTGGAGTTCCACAAGGTTCTGTGCTCGGACCAATCCTGTTTACTCTATATATGCTTCCTTTAGGTAACATCATTAGAAATCACTCTATAAATTTCCATTGTTATGTGGATGATACTCAGTTGTATTTATCGATGAAGCCAGAAGAAAGTAATCAATTAACTAAACTCCATAACTGCCTTAAAGACATAAAAACTTGGATGAGCACCAATTTCCTGATGTTAAATTCAGACAAAACTGAAGTTATTGTTCTTGGCCCCAAACAACTCAGAGACTCTTTATCTGATGACATAGTTTCTCTAGATGGCATTGCTCTGGCCTCTAGCACTACCGTAAGAAACCTCGGAGTAATATTTGATCAAGATCTGTCTTTTAATTCTCATTTAAAACAAACCTCACGGACTGCATTTTTTCATCTGCGTAATATTGCGAAAATAAGGCCCATCCTGACCCAAAAACATGCAGAAAATTTGGTCCACGCTTTTGTTACCTCTAAGACTAAGACTAGACTTAAGACTTTCCTCTTTGATAAAGCTTATAGTTAGGGCTGGCTCAGGCTTGCCCTGTACCAGCCCCTAGTTAGGCTGACTTAGGCCTAGTCTGCCGGAGGACCCCCCTATAATACACCGGGCCCCTTCTCTCCTTCTCTCTCTCTCTCTCTCTCTCTCCTTCTCTCTCTCTCTCTCTCTCTCTCTCGTATCCTATTACTGCATCTAGCTAACCCGGCCATTCTGGATGTCACTAACTCGGCTTCTTCTCCGGAGCCTTTGTGCTCCACTGTCTCTCAGATTAACTCATATCACAGCGGTGCCTGGACAGCGTGACGTGTGTGGTTGTGCTGCTGCTGTGGTCCTGCCAGATGCCTCCTGCTGCTGCTGCTGCCATCATTAGTCATTAGTCATACTTCTACTGTTATTATACACATATGACTATTGTCACACATGTATACTGCCAGATATTAATATATACTTTCAACATATTGTACCGCAGTAGCCAGAACTATAACTATAATATTATTACTTTCATTAACGTTGTTGTAAGCTACTGTCATTACCTGCATCTCTCTCTCTCTCTCTCTCTCTCTCTCTGTCTCATTGTGTCATGTGGATTACTGTTAATTTATCATGTTGATCTGTTCTGTACGACATCTATTGCACGTCTGTCCGTCCTGGAAGAGGGATCCCTCCTCAGTTGCTCTTCCTGAGGTTTCTACCGTTTTTTCCCCGTTAAAGGGTTTTTTTGGGGAGTTTTTCCTGATCAGCTGTGAGGGTCATAAGGACAGAGGGATGTCGTATGCTGTAAAGCCCTGTGAGGCAAATTGTGATTTGTGATATTGGGCTGTATAAATAAAATTGATTGATTGATGTCCAGGTTCAGTCTGAACTTTAACCTGTGACAGGCTCTGTAATGTTCAGCCAATCAGAGACGGCAGAGGTGCAAGACAAAGGTCAGGTGACCAACGTACGCAGACAGAGTCAGAACACTGGTTTATTTATTTGGACTGAAGAAAGTTACTCAGCAAAGAAAAACTGTGAGGCTAATAATTCAGAGGAAGTGTCAGACCCTCTGTGTTTCTTCATCATTTCCTGATCAATACAAACATTTAACTGATGGATCAGCTGATGAAAGAAAACAAGATGACGACCTTCACGTGACAAATAAAACTGAGCTGTCAGCTGTCAGTGGCACTTAATGTTCAAACCTTTATAAATATTAAGGGACTGTCAGAGTCTGAGGTGTTCCTAATAAACTGAACATTGTTGACTGTGTGTCAGTGTGAACGTGTTTGTAAAACTGTGTGTGATGTGATCTGTTACTGTGACGCCCCCCCCCAAGCATACCATCACCGTCTCCATGGCAACAGGGCCGGCAGTATGACAGGTTACATAATGTTTGGAGTGTTTTGTGTTTTGAGTCGGAGCTGAGACACTTTTCCTGTTTGTCCTCAAACAGATGAAACATGTTTACTTCAAACATAACAAACAGACAAACAAACAAATAGAGGAGATGATCTGAGGTCTGCTGACGAACAGATAATCCTCTTTAATCCCACTGAGACCAGATGATGAGAGGAGGATCAACAAACCAACGACAGATTCACATTAAAGAAACATTCATAGATCTTTTCTGATGTGACGTGCTCTGGTTCCTCTGCGGAACCTGATCGTTCTCTGGTTCCTCTGCAGAACAGAGACCCTAACCTGCAGCAGACACCTGCTGACTTCACCTGTCCACAGGTACGTCAGTGAAAACAGACAGATGGACAGACAGATTCTTTTACAACAAAATAGATTTTATTTTTAATATTTTCTGTACAAAGTGTTCGTGTTCTGCAGAAACTGTCCGTCAACACTTTGACAAAACCCCCAACCGTCCCTGAACGCCTCGTCATCTGTCTGTCACACTGAAGGTCACACAGAAACCTCTTGTCCAATCACTGCACAGCAGCTCTGCGGCATCAGTCTTTGCTGGGCTGGGCAGCGAAGTAGAGCGCCATCAAGCAGTAGAGCGCCCCGCCCACCGTCAGCCCCATGGTGGACCGGTACAGCAGCCGGTCCATCAGCCCCTTCTTTAGGTGGATCGGCACGCCGTCTGACTTCTGACCACGAGAGAGACAGAGAGACACAGGTTAACCTATGACATCATCACACAGGTCACATGACACTGAATAACACACCTGAGTAGAGCTCAGTCCGCAGCTGAACCAGCATTCTAAATATGAAACTACAGGGAACCAAAGAAACTCACTCAAGATACTCTAGAACATCTTCAAGGACACCTAGAACATGTTTGAATACCCCCAGAACATCTTGAAGGAGTTCTAGAAAATCTTCCAGGACATTTAGAACATCTTTAAGTACCCCTAGAACATTTTGAAGGAGTTCCAGGAAATCTTCAAGGACATTTAGAACATCTTGGAGTACCCCTAGAACATCTTGAAGGAGTTCCAGGAAATCTTCAAGGACATCTAGAACATCTTGGAGTACCCCTAGAACATCTTCAAGGAGTTCTAGACAATCTTCAAGGACATCTATAATATCTTTAGGGGAATTCTAGGACATCTCAAAAAATTTCTAGAACATCTTTGATTACCCCAAAACATCTTCAGGGAATTCTAGAACATATTAAAAGAACTCAAAAACATCTTCAAGAAACAATGGAACATCTTTAAGGACCCGTTTTTCCTGCACAGAGGAATTTTCGTCACTCTTCACCAGTGACAGAATGACGAGAACCGAAAATATAAACAGTTCAGATCCCATCTGAATGTTTTTTTATAGTAACTGATCAGTTGAAGCAGAATGTAAAGATCCAGTGGCTGGTTCTCTTATCATTCACAGCCGTTATATTTCACGCATGGCGCTGGATGAGTCAGCTGAGCGGCGTTGTTTTGACGGGGCCTGAACGTTCCGCTGTGAAGCTGGCATCAGTAAACCGTCTCATTAAATAAACACTGAATAACTGAACCGTGGAACATTACATTCTGCCTCCTGTTCCTCTCGTCTGAGCCAGAATAACAGAGTTCTGCAGGAATTATGTTTATTCTGAGGTCAGCGTTGCTCTGGTTCCCTCGTCACAAAGAACCAATCAGATTGTTCCGTTGGATTTTTGATTTTTTACAGAAAATCAACAAACATTTCTGATTCTTCAGGTTCAGCCAGATCATCTTCACTTATGACGGTCACATGACTGAACGTCATGACAGAGAGGCTTTAAAGTCGTGCTCTGATGACGTTCTGATGACATTCTGTCGTTTCAAATGTTAGAAAGGTTTAAAGGTCACAGTGGGGGTTTTACTGACGGAGAATAGAAGGTCAGAGTCTCTTCAACTCGTGTTAACACAGACCTCATTTCAGACAGGAAGTCCTAACATGCTAACTCGCTAACATGCTAACTCATTCCTGCAGAAAACAGGTGAGAACCCATCTATGTTCTGATCCCCCTTCACATGTGACATCACCCTGAAGGTGTACTGCAGCTTCCTGTCACCTGAGAGCTGCTGATGACATCACAGTTACCTGGAAGAGTTTCTGCAGGTCAGGGACTTTGTTGGCTCCCAGGTACTCCACCTGACTTCCTGTTTCAGACGCCAGTTTGGTCGGAGAGGCAAAGATGACCGGAGGACTGACAGATGGGACACCTGGACGCAGGCCCTGAGGGGACGGACAGAGACATCATGGTGTTAATGGACAGACAGACAGATGGCTGGAAGTACCCGTGGAGACTGTTTAAATTAGGGCTATGACAAAATTTTCAGATCACTTTTTTTTTTTTTTTTTTAAATCATATCGGTTTCACAGTATTTGACTGTAATTTTGCTCGGGTTCAGCCCACTTGACATGCTGCTGGGCCCTATTCAAGTGCTGGAATTTGTTATTTACATGACAACGCCTACAAACGCAACACTCCACTCCATTAGTGCCGTGCTCGGTTATAATTGTCTCAGACTTGGGTCGGCTTCGGTCAGGAAAATGCGGCCCGAGCCGTGCTCTAGTGTGCTCACGTGTGTGTGTGTGTGTGTGTATGTGTGTGTGTGTGTGGTTTTTCCTGATCAGCTGTGAGGGTCCTAAGGACAGAGGGATGTCGTATGCTGTAAAGCCCTGTGAGGCAAATTGTGATTTGTGATATTGGGCTTTATAAATAAAATTGATTGATTGATTGATTATCATAATAATAATAACAATAATAATAATAATAATAATAATAATACATTTTATTTGTTAGGGCGCCTTTCAAGCCACTCAAGGTCGCCTTATAGCAAAAATAAAAAAGCATACATCAAACAAGACACACAGCATACAAAACATCATACAAATACATTAAAACAGAGGGAAAGACAATAAGACAGTGTAAGAACATAGTGCATTTGATCAGGTGGAATGGGCAAGTCTGAACAGATGTGTTTTGAGTTTGGATTTGAACAGACTGACAGATGTGGTGTTGCAGAGGTCAGGGGGGAGTGAATTCCAGAGCTGGGGAGCAGAGCGGCTGAATACTGTGCTCCCCATGGTAGCCAGGTGGGCGGGGGGAACAGAGAGGTGGATGGAGGAAGAGGATCTGAGTGTGTGTGCGGGTGTGGCAATGTGGAGGAGGTCAGACAGGTATGGAGGGGCGAGGTTGTGAATGGCCTTGAAGGTGAGCAGTAAAATCTTGTATTGGATACGGTGTGTGATGGGGAGCCAATAGAGCTGCTGCAGGACGGGTGTGATGTGGTGAGTGGGTGGGGTCCTTGTGATGATACGAGCTGCTGCATTCTGTACCAGTTGTAGTTTATGGAGAGTTTTTTGTGGAAGACCGAACAGGAGGGAGTTGCAGTAGTCAAGCCAGGAGGTGACGAGACTGTGGACCAGAATGGCAGCTGTGTGAGGTGTGAGAGAGGGGCAGAGGCAGTTGATGTTGCGGAGATGGAAGTAAGCTGACCGGGTTATGTGGCTGATATGAGAAGTGTAGGAAAGTGTGCTGTCGAGGATGACACCCAGACTCTTGACCTGTGGGGAAGGAGAAATGGAAGAGTTGTCAATAGATAATGTGAAACTTGGGGATTTGGATAGGGTGGTTTGCCAATGAGTATAATTTCTGTTTTGTCGCTGTTTAATTTGAGGAAGTTGGGTGAAAACCAGGATTTTATTTCAAGGAGGCAGTCAGTGAGGGAGGAAGGTGGGAGGGTGGAGTCGGGTTTGGTGGAAATATGGAGTTGGGTGTCATCAGCATAGCAGTGGAAGTCGATGTGATGTTTCCAGAAGATGTAGCCAAGGGGGAGTAAGTAAATGATGAATAGCAGGAGCCCCAGGACAGAGCCCTGGGGCACACCTGCGGTGACTGGGAGTGGTTGTGATGTGAATGATTTGAGTTGGATGAACTCAGAGCAGCCGGAGAGGTAGGATTTGAACCAGTTAAGAGGTGTGTGTGATGCCAATAGAGAGGAGTCCATCTAGGAGGGTGGTGTGTGAAATGGTGCTGAAGGCTGCACTCAGGTCAAGCAGGATGAGGATGGATAGGAGACCGGAATCAGCCGCCAGGAGGAGATCGTTGGTGATTTTGAGAAGTGCCGTTTCAGTACTGTGGAGAGGGCGGAAACCGGACTGGAATTGTTCAAAAAGACTATTGCGGGAAAGGTGGGAATGGAGCTGAGAGGCAACAGTTTTTTCTAGTATCTTTAAGAGAAATAGAACATTGGAGATGGAACGGAGGTTATTGTGGTTATTGGGATCTGCACCAGGTTTCTTGAGTATTGGGGTGACAGCAGCTGTTTTGAGGGGTGAGGGAACAATTCCAGTGGTGAGGGAAGAATGGATTATGTGCATGATGAGAGGGGCCATAGAGGGAACGGTAGCTTTAACAAGAGTAGTTGGAAGGGGGTCTGACTGGCAGGTTGATGATTTGGATTTTTTGATCGGACCAGTGGTTTTGAAAACGGAAGGTAGAGCAAATGCTGAGAGTGACTGGGAAGGGGACACAGAGGGGAATAAGGAAGATGAATTGTGAGAGGAGCTGGGAGCAAGTTGCTGATGGATGTTATGAATTTTAGCAGTAAAAAAGGATAGAAGGGTATTACAAAAGGCAGTAGAGTACATCTGTGGAGGAAGTGAGACCGGAGGTGGAGTAATGCTGCTGAGGAGTTAAAACAGGGCCCTTGAGTTACCGTCGTTTGAGTTGATGAAACTGGAGTAATAGGAGGATTTAGCCTGTGAGATGCAGTCCTTATAGTGGAGAATGTGGTTGTGATATATTTCCTTGTGCACAGTGAGACCAGTCTTATTGTAGAGGCGTTCCAGTCGGTGTCCTTTGGATTTAAGTTGTCTGAGAGCGGGAGTGAACCATGGTGAGGAGCGGGTGAAAGTGACAGATCTGGTTTTGAGTGGGGCAAGATTGTCCAGAAGATTATGAAGACTGTTGTTGTAATGGAGTAACAGTTCATCAGGGGGTGGAAAAGCCATCTGCGTTGGGGAGGGAGTAATGCCAGAAGAGAGAATGTCCAAATTAATGTCCTTAACGGAAAGAAATAGTGCGTGGGAGACTGATTTTGGAAAGTGCAAGGCTGGCGTTGAAGGAAACTAACATGTGATCAGAAAAGGGGAGGGGAATTGCCTTACAGTCGACAGGAGAGAGACAAGAGCAGCATATTAAATCCAGAGTATGTCCTTTTGAATGTGTTGGGAAACTGATGAGTTGCTGGAATCCAAAACTGTCAATGCAAGATGTAAAATTTCTGGTGAGAGCATTGCTGATATTGTCCGTGTGGATACTGAAGTCACCAAGGAGTAATATGTTTGGAGAGTGTGTGGAAAGATGTGTCAGGAATTGAGCAAAGTCATTTAAAAACTCCTTATTTGGTTTAGGGGGACGGTACACGGTGGCAACGATGGTGGGGATGGGGCCAGATAACTGTGAGGTGATGGATTCGAATGTGTGGTAGGCAGGGGTAGAAACCGGCAGGACTTTCCACTTCTCACGGTAGAACACCGTGAGACCTCCTCCCCTGCCAGAGTCACGCGGTAGACAGCTATAAATAAATCCGGGTGGAGTGGATTCATTAAGTGGAGTAAAATCATTGGGCAGTTGCCACGTGTCTGTTAAACAGAGAAAATCAAGCTTATGGTCCGTGATAAGATCCTGTATGAGCTGACCCTTGCTGCAGCAGAGGGGTGTAGTGACAGCAGGGGCCTGTAGGGGGAGTAGACGGAGACAGTGGTACACTGAGAAGGCACAGTAGAAGAAGAGGGAGGGACCTGTGTGAGTGTGTGAGTTGGTGAGGTGAGTAAACAGTCAGTCAGGTGGGTATGATTGGACAGCATGCTGCAGGTTAGCTTTTAACATGTTGCCGAGTCTGTTTGGATGGATACCGTCGGGTTTTGACAAGGATTGGCGATTCCAGAAGTTGAAATTATCTATGAAGCCTACACTGAGTGCCCTGCAGACAGACTGGAGCCAGGTGTGGAGCTGGAGGACTCTGCTGAACTTTTCTATCCCGTGATAATGATCATTATTATTATTATTATTATTATTATACTATCATTATCACTATTATTATTCTTATCATTATTATTATTATTATAATCATCATTATTCATTATTATTATTATCATCATCATCATCAATCATTATTATTATCATCATTATTATCATTATCATTTTTATTAGAGTGGGTGAGCGGAGTCTCGCTGCCGTGTTTCTCTGGTAGCCTACTTGGTTTTGAACAAAATACAGCATCATCTGACTACTGTTCTTTGAAAAACAAAGCTCGATTTGCACCAGAAAACTTGGATTGACCACTGCCTGGATTGCGACGCTGATTTGGAAGAAAAACAACAACGCCAGCTGAGCCAGGTCGCTGGCTGGCTTGACAGCTGGCATTTAAACCTGACGAAATGGGACCAAAAAAGATTCCCACAGCTGAGGAAGTCGAAGAAATAAAAAGATCGCTCGACTTTCTGATGGAGGAGGTTACGGCTGTTAGACTACAACAGAAAACTATTCTGGGCCTGGTAGTCAAAGTCAAGGTTCTGAGACAACAAAACTCGGAGCAGGAGAAAAGGATTAATTTTCTGGAGAACCGGGTGGCCGATTTAGAGCACTGCACAAAAATGAATGATATCATAGTCTCCGGAATGGAGATAAAACCTCGGAGTTATGCCCGGGCTGTGACGGGGATGAACAACGAGGAGCAAGAATCAGTCTCAGTGGAGCAACAGGTGACAGCGTTCCTTCAGTCTAAGGGGATTGAAGTGGACAATAACAACACAGAAGCGTGTCATCCTCTACCTCGGAAAAACAAGACTGATAAGCCAGCCATAATAATGAGGTTCGTGAACAGAAAGCATAAAAATGCACTGATAAGACAAGGAAAGAAGCTGAAGGGGTCAGATGTTTATCTCAATGAGCACCTGACAAAAAGGAACAGGGACATCGCCAGAAGAGCTCGCTTCCTAAGGAAACAGAGGAAGATCCAATCTACTTGGACAGCTAACTGCAAAATCTACATAAAGCTGAACGGATCACCAGAGGAGGCCAAAGTGCTGGTCATCAGAGACATAGATGAATTGGACAAATACAACTGAGACCAAAAGAACAACACACAAGAACAGCACAAGGTAATGAATAACTAAAAAGAATGACTACACATCACATACAATAATGACTAGCTCTGACAGATATCAGTCAACTCCAACTGGAAATAATAGAGAGGAACAGCAACAAACATGGGCTATGGAATACAAAAAAATGGAATTAAAAACTTTTGAATACACAGACCACAAATTACAAGACATGGAGAATGAAATTGATCCTGAAAATAATTTGTACAACAGTCTACATAATCACTGTGAATATTATACTGAAGAGCAGTTTAACATGAATGTAAAAATGGATGGAGTAATATCAATAATTCACTTCAATAGTAGGAGCCTCAATACAAAATTTTCAAAGATACGGTATTGCCTAAAACAACTGAAAAAGAAATTCACTGCAATAGCTATCTCAGAGACATGGCTCAATGAGGAGCAAGCTGCAATAGTTGAGATTGAGGGATATGAGATGTTTTATATGAACGGGAACAAGAAAAAGGGTGGTGGAGTAGCTATATACATTGACAGAAGTTATAATAGTAAACTAGTTAATAAAAAGTCGTTTACTATTGACAACTTTATGGAATGTGTCACTGTGGAAATGGAGATGGAGAAATCAAAAAATATAATAATAAGTTGTGTATATAGAACGCCAGGATCAAGTATTGATATATTCAGGGAAAATCTATTGGAGCTGTATACCGACATAAACAATAAAAAAATGTTTTTCGTCTGTGGGGACTTCAATATTGATTTGTTTAACCCACTTGAAAATAATCCAACTGCAGAATTCATAAACGCAATGTACAGTATGAGTCTATATCCCTCAATCACAAGACCTACTAGAATTACAACATACAGTGTTACACTGATTGATAACATATTTACCAATGTAATCGACAGAAAAATAGAAAGTGGGCTACTTATAAACGACATAAGCGACCATCTGCCAGTCTTCACAACTCCAGAGCTGTACCAGGACCAATAAAGACAGTAAGACTACCATAACAATTAGACACAAAACACAGATGGCAATTAATTCTTTTAGAAATGATCTAACGAATCAAAACTGGAACAAAGTTTATGTGGAAGATGTGGATGAAGCATATGAGTCATTCTTGTCCATAACAACTGCTCTGTATGAAAAAAAACTGTCCTCTAGTAAAGAAGGTAGTAAAACAGAAATTTGCTGAAAAACCGTGGCTAACTAAGGGAATACAAAATGCATGTAAGAAGAAAAATCAATTATATAAAGAATTCTTAAAGAAAAGAACAATAGAAGCAGAGAACACCTATAAGACCTATAAAAACAAACTGACAAAAATCATGAGAAACAACAAAAGGCATTACTACAGTAAATTACTGGAGGACAACAAGAATGATATCAAACAAACATGGAAGGTTCTGAACGAGATCATCAAAAATAGAACTGGAAAAACAGAATATCCAAATCATTTCCTGACAGAGAACAATGCACTCATCAGTGACATGAACTTAGTTGCAGATGGATTTCATGATTTTTTTGTTGGTGTTGGTCCTGGTCTGGCTAGAGAGATTGAAAGGAATGATTTATCATTACCATCATTATCATTATTATATTATCATTATTATAATCATCATTATTATTATCATTATAATTATTATTATTACCATCATTATCATTATTATATTATCATTATTATTATTATTATTATTATTATTATTATTATCATGATTTTTAGTCAGAATTAAGAGAATGAAAACAGAAGGGTTATTGCTGGTTGAGCAAATGTTTAATTAACATATATAAAAGCATTTTATTAATGAAGTTTGTGTAAAAATTTTCCTCTTAGAAAATAACTCACATAATAAAGACGAGATTTGTATTTGTATTATTATTTGTCCACTGGTTATGTTTAATTTTTTAATATCATAGATTATTAAATGTACGATGAATGATACCATCACAGTAAACATTAAAACCAAAACTTCACTGCAGCCTGAGGTCCATTTACTATCTCAACACAAACAGACTTCAGACATGAATATAAATATTACCCATAATTAATCACTGTATATGTGACAGATCTGTCACAGAGAGTCACACATGAATCTTTTTTATATTTACAGATTTTATACTTTATATAAAAACCAGCAGGTCATGTAATTTAAAATAGAAACTGACTGCAGTCTGCAGCAACACGTTAACATTAATATTCTGATGCCCCGGTATTTTCAGAATGTCTGTATTTACGTCCCTGCTACAACAGGGGACACACGATGACAGCAGCACGTCACCTGTATCAGCTGATATCAGCTTTAAACTGATTCATCAGAATCAGACAGCATGATTTTATTATCAAATACAGTGACTGAACATTATTATATTATTATTATATTATTATAAATATTATTATATCAGCGTGACCTCACTCTGACACCACGTGACTCATTAACAATAATAAAGGTCTGTGATTATAAAAACTTTGTTTCTGTCGCAGCTCAAATTTTATATTTTCATTTTCATTAAATTCAGAGTTGAAACTTCAGGACGACTGACAGTTTTTACTTCCCGTTGTCCTGAACGTCAGCCACGACTCGGCTCGACTTGACTGGTCAGAGTTCAGCAGTGTGAACTCATCTGCGTGCGTGTGTGTGTGTGTGTGCGTGTGTGCGTGTGCGCGCGCGGAAAGAGAGGGAGATGAGGGAAACTCTAAGTATGTTAACCCTGAGATGAGGGAAACTCTGAGCGTGTTAACCCTGAGATGAGGGACACTCTGAGTATGTTAACCCTGAGATGAGGGACACTCTGAGGATGTTAACCCTGAGATGAGGGAAACTCTGGGTTTTCAGCTCCAGACAGAGAGGTAAGTCAAACTCTGAGTCAATCACCATGGCAACTGACTCTGTGAACCTAACCTGCTCGCTGACAGGTTTTCTATAAGACACCCTGAGTTCACCCTGTCTCCTCCCTACTGCTGAGCCTGAAGCAAGCTGGCAGACACACATGGGTTGTTCATATGTAGGAAATCTGATCAATATCGAGGCAGAATTAATTCACAGTGCTTTACGCTGGGAGAGGATCTTCAGATCTTCTTCTTCGGCCACACATATCAAATCTGACACACCACAGATGTGCGCTCTCATCAGAGGAAATGTGCATCGCACTATGTTTGTTTGCCAATGGTAGCTTTTTATATGATATTGGTGACCTACAGTACACAATGACATAGCCACTGAATGACAGGTTATTGAAGCTACTTTGTTTAATAAATCAAATATGAATCAAACTAAATGAAGGTACAGTCATGGCCAAGTCAAATGTGCCTTACCTGTTTGAATGATGTTTTTATATTTCATTTGAAGCTGCTTCCAAGTGTGTTTTTCCCCTGTGAGATTGCACCTACATGAACATCAGATTTTATTCAAAACCACTTTCTCACCTGTAAGCTATGATTTTAATTAAGTGTGGTTAAATGTAAATTAATGGCAGGGCTCTCAGGTTTTGATCTCAGTTCAGAGTGAGATTATT
Organism: Epinephelus fuscoguttatus; assembly: GCF_011397635.1. Taxonomy (NCBI): domain Eukaryota; kingdom Metazoa; phylum Chordata; class Actinopteri; order Perciformes; family Serranidae; genus Epinephelus; species Epinephelus fuscoguttatus. The sequence continues at coordinate 102,810 of NC_064767.1, forward strand.
GCTGAGTGGTGAAAGGGGGGGTTCTTGGTTATGATGGTTTTTAAAGGATTCAAATTTCAAATAAGTCATCAACCATCTATATGTGCTTAAAACAAATTAGCAAGGATTCTTTTTTAAAAAAAATGGGGGGGGGGGGGGGCATTTTGCCTTAAACTGTCAGGACAGCTAAGCGTGAAAGGGGGAGAGAGACAGAGGGAGTGACATGCAGCAAGGTGCCACAGGCCGGAGTCAAACCTGGGCCGCTGCGGCAAAAGCCATATGGGACGCCTGCTCTATCCACTGAGCCACCAACATCCCGTCAAAGCTGATATTGCTTGCTAAATTTCCCATGATGCCTCTCTCTTCTTGGCAGCTTTAGTGCTGTTACTTTGTTTATGAAATACATGCTCATATTCGCTGTAGGCATTCATGAGCACCTCCAAGTCCACAGGTGTAAAATAAGTTGATCACTTTTTCTCTCCGGTTGCCATGGTGACTCAAGGTATCGGGGCTCCACTGATGATGGCTTTTTATTGTGGTTGTGCACGTGCTTAACTCAAGGTGTACCTACTCAGAGTTGACTGAACTAATTCATATCAGCTGTTCTGGAACCAGATACTCAGAGTTTCCCAGATCAGGGTAAGTCAAGTCAGAGTTTGTTGAGCCTCCAACCTGGAATAGCCCTCAGGTCGTCAGTTGGAATCATCCTGACGATCAATAAACAGAGTCGACCGACAGTTTGGCGCCTCAGGCAAAGCTTCAGGTCAGAGTAAACGTTTGAGTGAAGAACAAACATCAGTTATTGATCAGTTATTGATCCTTCTGATCATCCCTGATGGCGTCTGACTGGTCTGACTCAAACAGGTAATCACTAATCAGAAGAGTCACTGATAGATGTTCTGTTGTAGAGTTATTGATTATCGGTCTGTGTGAACTGATGTCAGTAAAGTAAACATTTGATCTGTTTGTTTACTCTCAGTGTTTACACAGTTTGTTTACTCTGAGTAAACATTTTAAAACCAACAACAACATTTTCACAAACTGTCAGAAAAAATAAAAATGATCATTTACAGATAATCACAAAGCGCATTGGTCCTCATCAGACAAAGACATGTTCTCTAGACTCATTGTCAAGGTTTTGATCAGCTTTAAATGATCGATCACTTACATGAGACGATGATCAGCTGATTGATCAGTAACAATAATGATTTCAGACCTGACGTCACCAAAAAATGAATTACCTATGGATCAATAACACAGACAGCTGACAGAGGTGATCGATCACTGATCATCAATAACACAGACAGCTGACAGAGGTGATCGATCACTAATCATCAATAACACAGACAGCTGACAGAGGTGATAGATCACTGATCTCACTTATTGATTAACCGCAGGTTGTGTCTGTTAGCATTAGCATCAGGTGCTAACAAGGTCACGCGCAGTTCCGGACTCACCTGCGGGCTGTAGGCGGCGGCGGGAGCTCCGGTGAGCCGCTGCGTCACTCCGTTCAGTTTGTAGTACATGTCTGACTGCGGTCACACACCTGGACTCACCTGAGCACGAGACGGTCTGACCTGTTCACACCGGAGACACGAGCTCACCTGCTGCTGCGCTGCTGACGGCACTGTACTGCGTGGTGACGTCAGAGAGGCACAGAAGGACCCGACGCAGAAGGAACTACGTCATCTGCCTGATCAAAAAAAAAAAGAAACCATACACCTTATCGATACACAGAGTGATCGATCATTTCATGTGTTCATACTGGTGTTATTGATCATTTCATGTGTTCATACTGGTGTTATTGATCATTTCATGTGTTCATATTGGTGTTATTGATTATTCATGTGTTCATATCAGAGTTATTGAGAATGTAATGTGTTCATATTGGTGTTATTGATCATTCATGTGTTCATATCAGAGTTATTGATCATTTCATGTGTTCATATTGCAGTTATTGATCATTTAATAAGATAAGATACACGTTTATTGATTTCATAATTGAGAAATTCCAGTGTTACAGCAGTCAAGGAGAAAGTCAGATTAAAGATTTCAAAAATTAATGTGTTCATATTGGAGTTATTGGTCATTTCATGTGTTCATACTGGTGCTATTGATCATTTTATGTGTTCATGTTCGTGTTTTTGATTATTTAATGTGTTCATATTGCTGTTATTGATCATTTAAAGTGATCATATTGGAGTATTGATAATTTCATGTGTTCATACTGGTGCTATTGATCATTTTATGTGTTCATATTGGTGTCATTGATCATTCCATGTGTTCATAGCTCTGTGTGTGTGTGTGTGTGTGTGTGTGTGTGTGTGTGTGTGTGTGTGTGTGTCTGTGAATTAATGCATGAATGAATGAATGTATGAATGGTGTGACCGGTTAAAGGCTCAGATCTTTTTTTTTTCTCTGCCTCACAAACAGGAAAGAAGTAGTTTTTTTGTGGTTGAAAACAAAAGAATGAACACATGAACCAAACAACTGGATACAAAAACAGTTCAGGCGTCGATCAATAATAAAAAGTACGAGTCGTCTGATCGATACTCGTCAGGTTAAAGGGTCTGTAGAGCTTTGGTTTGAGCTCTGCAGTGTTTCACACCATAGAAGAAGAAAAAGTGTCATCAGTGAGATAATTCACACTTCAAATGTCTCCAACACTTCCCGTTCCTGTCTCAGAGTCTGCTGTTACCATGGAAACTGTGGACAGTGTCCAGCCTGTCCCAGCAGACCCAGTAACATCACAGCCTGCTGGTTTAACCCCTGACAGTCCAGTTCATGTCAGACGCTGGTCCTGAAGGGGGCGCTATAGGAAACAGCAGCATGTGAGGAACAGGAAGTAGATCAGATGATGTCCAAAGGGAAGCGTCCTGAAGGAGACGAGGCGTCGACGTGTTTCCAGAGAACATCTGACAACCACTCGTCTGTTTCACAGATCAGTTCTTTAAAGGAACCTTGATGTTCCCGCAGAACTCAAAGTCAAAGTTAAACAAATAAATAATCATAACATTAAATAAGTAATAATATCACATGAATAATAATTAAACAATTAATAATTACATAAACAATAATCAAAGAAGTAATAAGTCATAATTTAATAATTAAAGGGAAGTTCACTTTTATAGAAAAAGATAAAAACCACAAAGATTTGTATCTTAAAATGAACTGAATCTTTTTTCTGAGAAGAAAACAAAGACTGTCTGTGTGTGTACGTGTGTGTGTTATAACACACACACGTACACACAAATATATATATATACATATATATATGCATATGTACATATGCATATGTATATACGTATATATATACATATATATATATGTATATATATATGTATATATATATATATATATACATATATATATGTATATATATACATATATATACATATATATATATGTATATATCTGTGTGTGTACAGAGTCGTGCAGAAGTTTGGGCCGCGCTGGTCACAATGTCGTTTACTGAGTCTCACATGAGCTGATCTCCAGCACACATGAAGTTAAACATGTTAAACAGCTGAGCAGTGAGACCTCTGAGCTGTGAGACAGCTGAGCTGTGAGAACTCTGAGCAGTGAGACAGCTGAGCTGTGAGACCTCTGAGCTGTGAGACAGCTGAGCAGTGAGACAGCTGAGCTGTGAGACAGCTGAGCTGTGAGACCTCTGAGCTGTGAGACCTCTGAGCAGTGAGACAGCTGAGCAGTGAGACAGCTGAGCTGTGAGACCTCTGAGCAGTGAGACAGCTGAGCAGTGAGACAGCTGTCCCCATGGTCTCTTGTTGACAGTGACGGTGAGGACAGAGCAGGTGACTCCTGACAGCTTGTCCCAACACTCAGCAGCCATGGGCTCCTCTAAACAGCCGCAGCACTCTGAACACTCAGAGACCTGATGAAGACTAGAGGAAGATAGCAAAGTGTTTTCAGGTCACTTGGTCATGTCACTAAGAAATGGACGTTAACAGGAAGTGTGGAGGTCAAGTGGTGGTGCACTGTTGTACTGAGCAGACACACCTGGACAGGTATGACCTCATGGAAGAGTCATCAGAAGAAAACCTGTCCTGTGTCCTCACCACTACATTCACACTCACAGGTTTGTGAAGGGACATCGAGACAAGACTGATGCTTTATGGAAACACGTCCTGTGGACACTTTCTGGACACAATGAGACAAAGGGACACCTGTCCACCTGTTACAGACGGGGTGGACGGATGAGACAGAGGGACACCTGTCCACCTGCTACAGACGAGGTGGACAGATGAGACAGAGAGACACCTGTCCACCTGCTACAGACGGGATGGACGGATGAGAAATCCACAGTGGACGCCCTGAAGAGGAGCCAGCTGAAGGTTAGGCCACGCCCCTCACAGTCCCCCGACCTAAACATCATTTAACATGTGTGGATAGAGCTCAAAGAGCAGAGCATGAAGAAATCCTCCAAACAAGAACTGAGAGACTCTGAAGAAGAAGAAGAAGAAGAAGAAGAAGAAGAAGAAGAAGAAGGGGGCACTACTGAGCACTGACCCTGCAGGGGGCCCAAACTTTGGCTTCAGGACTTTTTTTTTGTTATTTTGAAACTGTAAAAGATAAAATTGAAAGTTTAATCTTTATTAAAATATTAAAGAAATGTTTCATCTTTAACTTCATGACTTTTCTAGATCAGTTCTTCTACTCACAGTAAACAAAAGTTTGACCAGGGGAGCCCAAACTTCTACATGACTCTGTAGGTTTGTGTCCTCCTCATATCTCAAGAAGCGTTCATCAGATCTACTTCACACTCAGCAGGTGTATTTCTGGGGACCCAAACAGAACAGTCCCTACAGCATTGAACAACAGATGATCAAAGACGGACCGGAGATATTATATCATGGTAAACTCAAATATTTTAAGCGTCAGTGACGTAACTTTTGCAATTAAAGATTTTGTTCTTGGACTGAAGGAAGTGGAGAACTCTACAGAGTCAAACATGAGGTCACAGCGAGCCATCGGCGGATCACTGACTGCAGGTCATGTTGGATATACTGATGTTACAGCCGAACTCTTCTTCACTTTCCCGGAGTCAACGGGACAGGGTCTTACAGGATCAGAGACACTCTGCTGCAGCAACTCAAAGTGTGAACATTCTCCATACTAACCTTTAAAACTAACAACGTTACTGCCGGTAAAATACCTCTGCTAACAAAACCCATCCTCAACTTTATAAAAACAGTGGTTCAAGAAAGTGACTAATTAAAACTTCCACTGACTGTATTTATTTTATTCTGACTGTAAGTAGCTGCGACTCATGTGAGTGATGTGACAATGTCACTGCAGGTGACAGGTGTGTTCCTCAGGACCTAAAGAAGAGGACAGTTAACTATGAAGTTGTTTGTATGAGCAGTTCTCGAGATTTCAGATCAGACACTGAACTGGTTTAATTCATGCTGAATAATAAAAACCACCAAATTCACAGCACTGAAATATTTTACTTTGAAAATCGCCACCTTTGTTGCTGCCGTCCTCATCAGATACATGACGGACTGAACGCAAACATAAATCTGTGATAAGAACCAGATATTAGACCAATCACATCTGTTAAAAGATCTACTGATCAATTCATCCATTCATTTTCATCCTCTTATCAGGGACCGGGTCTTGTCCTCCAGACATCCCTCTTCCCAGCTCCATCCTCCAGCTCCTCCTGGAGGACCCCGAGGTGACCCCAGTGTGTTCTGGGTCTGCCCCGGGGCCTCCTACCAGCTGGACCAGGAGGATCCTGATCAGATGTTGAACCACCTCAACATGAAGGAGTAGCGGCTCTACTCCGAGCTCCCTCCAGATGTCTGACTCCTCCCCCTATCTCTAAGGCTGAGCCCAGACACCCTACAGAGGAAACTCATTTCAGACGCTTGTATCTGTGACCTCATTCTTTCAGTCACTACCCAGAGCTCATGACCATAGGTGAGGGCTGGGACGCAGATGGAACCACATCATCTGCAAATAACAGAGACACAATTCTGAGGTCCCCAAACCATACCCCTTCCTCCCCCGGGCTGCACCTCGAGATCCTCTCCATGAAAATCACAAACAGGATGGAACAACATCCACTGAGTTTGATGACACAGCTCTCCGCGACTCACAGCTATCCGGATCTATAGCAGTGACCCTGGTCCCTTGTATTCCTGCAGGATGAACATTAATGTGACTCTTAAAAAGCTGATGGGACGTCGCTGCCACCGGCATTTAAATTCTCCACAAAGTGACAGTCAGCTGATCAAGGTCATGTTGTATCCATGTCAGCAGCAATGTTGCTCAGTTGCTCGTTGGTCAGTTGATGAACTCGGCAGACAGGCTGTGGGTGCAGCGGGCGGAGCGCACCTTGAGCTCGTGGTAGCACTGGATGAAGCTGTGGTAGATGAAGGTGATCGGCAGCGCCAGCAAAACGATGCCGCTCACCACGCAGAGGCCACCCAGCACACGGCCCGCCACCGTCACTGGGTACATGTCCCCGTATCCCACTGTCGTCATGGAGATGATCACCCACCAGCAGGCAGCGGGGATGCTGGCATAGTCCTGGTTTCCGGTCTCCAGGTCCAGGCCATGCTCCAGCAGCTGGGCCAGTGCGCTGAAGATCGCCATGGCGACACAGATGAAGATCAGCAGCATCATCATCTCTCGATAGCAGCGCCGCAGCGTGAGTCCAAGCGTCTGCAGGCCTAGGAAGTGACGAGCCAGTTTGATCACCCAGAAGATTCGCATGATGCGCAGGACGCGCAGTGTGACGCCGGCCCGCTGCAGCTGGGAGTTCTCCCCCGTCAGGATCGTCATGGTAACAGAGACATAGTACGGCGTGATAGCCAGCAGGTCGATGATGTTCAGAGGACAACGGACAAACTCACATTTGTCCCGAGACACAAGGAAACGGACGATACACTCCGCTGTGAACCAACCAATACACACCGCCTCAATGATCCTGCAGTGAAAGACAGACAGAGGACCAATCAAAGACAGGGGACAGAGACAGAGGACTAATCAGAGACGGGACAGACAGAGGACCAATCAGAGACAGGGGACAGAGACAGAGGACCAATCAGAGACGTGGAACAGAGACAGAGGACCAATCAGAGAGAGGACAGACGGAGGACCAATCAGAGACAGGAGACAGACAGAGGACCAATTAGAGATGTGGAACAGAGATAGAGGACCAATCAGAGACAGGGGACAGATAGAGGACCAATCAGAGACAGGGGACAGACAGAGGACCAATCAGAGATAGGAAACAGACAGAGGACCAATCAGAGAGAAGACAGAGACAGAAGACCAGTCAGAGAGAGGAGACAGACAGAGGACCAATCAGAGAGAAGACAGAGACAGAAGACCAATCAGAGACAGGAGACAGACAGAGGACCAATCAGAGAGAAGACAGAGACAGAAGACCAATCAGAGACAGGAGACAGACAGAGGACCAGTCAGAGAGAAGACAGAGACAGAGGACCAATCAGAGAGAAGACAGAGACAGAAGACCAATCAGAGAGAGGACAGATAGACAGAGGACCAATCAGAGACAGGAGACAGACAGAGGACCAATCAGAGAGAAGACAGAGACAGAGGACCAATCAGAGAGAAGACAGAGACAGAGGACCAATCAGAGACAGGAGACAGACAGAGGACCAATCAGTGAGAAGACAGAGACAGAGGACCAATCAGAGACGTGGAACAGAGACAGAGGATCAATCAGAGAGAAGACAGAGACAGAGGACCAATCAGAGACAGGAGACAGACAGAGGACCAATCAGTGAGAAGACAGAGACAGAAGACCAATCAGAGAGAAGACAGAGACAGAAGACCAATCAGAGACAGGAGACAGACAGAGGACCAATCAGAGAGAAGACAGAGACAGAGGACCAATCAGAGAGAAGACAGACAGAGGACCAATCAGAGAGAAGACAGAGACAGAGGACCAATCAGAGAGAAGACAGAGACAGAGGACCAATCAGAGAGAGGATAGACAGAGGACCAATCAGAGAGAGGATAGACAGAGGATCAATCAGAGAGAAGACAGAGACAGAGGACCAATCAGAGACGTGGAACAGAGACAGAGGATCAATCAGAGAGAAGATAGACAGACAGAGGACCAATCAGAGAGAGGGGACAGAGACAGAGGACCAATCAGAGAGAAGACAGACAGACAGACAGAGAGCCAATCAGAGAGAGGGGACAGACAGGGTGACCAATCACACAGAGGACAGAATATAAACAGAGAACATACTGACTCTCAGTCTGCACCCTCAGGTGTCCCCAGTCCTACCTGTGCTGGTCCAGGGTCTCAGTGGTCTTCCAGTCCGGTAAGGTGCTGGCACACAGCATCACCATGGAAATGATGACAAACAGCATGGACACTGAGGCGAGGACCTGTGCCACCAGGGAGGACGTGGGCTCCTCGAATGTCCTCCGTATCGTCTCCAGCCAGCGGCTCTGCGGCTCCTCAGGACATCGGAACTCCTCCTCAGGGAAGAAGTGGACGAAACAGTCGGACATGCGGTCGTCGAGGCGCCGCTGGCAGCAGGGCTGCAGGTCGGAGCTCTCCAGGCCCCAGTACAGCATCTCATTGTAGAAGGACAGCTCACACATGTGCGGGACGAAGCGCAGCTTCCCATGCTGCACATACAGCATGATGAAGCTGAAGGCCTCCGAGTGGCGGTCGAAGAAGAACTCGTTTCTGTCGCGGTCGTAGTCATCACAGAGCTCCAGCAGTTCGCTCTCCGACACACAGCGATGCAGCCGGCTGAGCCTGCTCAGAGGGAGGCGCTTCATCAGCTCCGCAGAGAAGGAAAACCGCCGCCCGCCGACATTCAGGGTGCAAAGACTGTTGCCGAACTTCATCCTTGTTTTCTTACAAACTCAGATGATGTCTGGACTCCGTCTTCTCTTAGAAACTCCGCCTGAATCTGGACTCCATCCTTTGTTATAAACTGAAGACCTCCAACTGCGTCCGGACTCTGTCTTCCGTCTGAAGCAGTTTCATCTCACCAACTTCCTGTTTTCAATTGTGTACAGGAACTCTTTGCCTTTGGAGCCTGAAAGACATAAAAATGTTTCAGTGACCAAGAACAACAACAACAACAACAACAACAACAACAACGGGAGGAGTCTCATTTCGGACCTACATAGACTTTAAATGATCTCTTATATGTTTTAATGTTCCTGAAGACGTCGTCCTGTGACATCAGAGACAGACGGACAGATCTAGGATCAGACGCCCGGAAAGATCCAGGATCAACTGTGACCACACACTGTGTGTTTAAATTCATCTGATGAAGCAGCAGCTCATTGTTTCTAAAGTCTCGTCGGAGGATCCTGTTGGACTTCTGCTGTGTTTCCCTCTCTGTTGAATCTGAGACTGAAGCAGCAGCAGCTCCTCCTCCTCCTCCTCCTCCTCCTCCTCTTCCTAAGGTTGGAGAGGAGGAGGATCAGAGTCGATGATTCAGGCAGCAGTCGGTCAGAGCTGCAGAGCATCTGAACCTCCACAAACCTGCCCAGTGTCTGACAGACTGAAGACAGCTGCTCGTTTTCACCGTCGTCCTCCTCCTCTTCCTCAGATCTGACCCCCACCCCCCAAAACAGAATTAACCATGTTGCTGTGATGTTTCAGTGAGGATGAGGAGCAGATATGAATAATGGTTCAGATGTTACTGATGAAGAGGCAGCAGCAAGTTTCCGTGAGGAAATGTCTCCCTCTGCTGGATGACTCAGTGAACTGAAGATCATCTGAACAGGAAGTAGATACTCACAACGTCTAAAAGTCAGGAGGAAATTTAAATCACCTTCACACTATCAGCAGATAAAGGGCACTAACACACCTCATGTTAAAACACGAGGAGGGAAACGTGTTTTAACTCTTTATGATGCAGCCTGACACTTAATAATCAGAGGTGATGTGCGAGCAGAACTTCATACAGACAAGTTCTGGATAATAGAAATAGTTTATTATTGACGTGCATCAGACAGGCTCCGCCCCCTTCATGGATTCATCATGTTTTATCTGCTCTGTGAGAATGTGGAATGATGATGAGCTGAGAAACACATCTGAAGTTGAAAAGTAGCTCAGAGAGTTCAGGAGTAGAAAACAAACGTTCCTCACTGAACGGCTGAGACTCGTATTATCATCTGAGGGTGAAGAACACAACAGAGTGATGTCATCATGATGTCATGATGTTCAAATAAAGTACTGTCACATGATCCATACATGATGCCTGAGGACAGTCAGGTGGTAAGATCATTCTGCACAGTGAGAACTTTTACTGCTGGGACTTAAAGTTCATTGTGATGATACTTCACTGATTTAAAACACACAATATTTATAGAGTTTGTCAAAGATCTGAGAACACTGACAAATTTCAGCTCAGCGTCAGAGTTTAAGCGTCATTTATAACTGTGGAGTTTACATGTTATAGTGGTCCAGTAGAATTTACCTGAAACACATCTTGGAGTCACTCAGAGGAAACTGACACATTAGCTTCTAATCTGCAGTTAGGAACAACAGAAACATTTAACAAAGGGAATGTTACTAAATTCAGCTTCGTTATAACTCACAAGTATCAACGATAAAACAGCTGTCTCATACGAGGAATATTTCCCCACAAGAACAACATGCTAACGTTATTAGCACAAGCCTATGGTATTATACATTGTATAAATTAGCCCAGCAGCGAGCAGAGTTTTGTGGAGAACAGCTGTAGAAAAGCTGGAGAACATGTGGAGAACATTTGGAGAACAGCTGGAGAACATGTGTAAAAACAGCTGAAGAATAGCTGGAGAACAGCTGGATAACATATTGAGAACAGCTAGAGAACAGCTGGTGAATAGCTGGAAAACGTGTGGAACAGCTAGAGAAAATATGGCAAACAGCTGGAGAAGAGCTGGAGAACATGTGGAGAACAGGTGGAAAAAAGCTGCAGAAAAGCTAGAGAACATGGAGAACAGCTGGGGAACATGTAGAGGACATGTGGGGAACATGTAGAGGACATGTGTAATACGGCTAGAGAACATGTGGAGAACATGTGGAGAGTAGCTGTAGAACAGCTGGAGAACATGTGGAAAACAGCTAGGGGACATGTGGAGAACGTGGAGAGTAGCTGTAGAACAGCTGGAGAACATGTGGAAAACAGCTAGGGGACATGTGGAGAACAGCTGGACAGCATGTGGAGAACAACTGGAGAACATGTGGAGAACATGTGGGGAACAGCTGGAGAACATGTGTTGAACATGTGGAGAACAGCTAAAGAACAGTTGCAGAACAGTTGGAAAACGTGGAGAAAAGTTGGAGAACGTGTAGAAAAGCTGGAGAATAGCTGGAGAACATGTGTGGAACAGCTGGAGAACATGTGGAGGACATTTGTAGAACAGCTAGAGAACAGCTGGAGAACATGTGGGGGAATGTGTGGAGGACATGTCAAATCAAATCAAATCAAATGGCTTTATTGTCATTGCACAGCTGTACAACAAAAGTCAAGTGCAACTACCTTGGGGTAAAAAAAAGACAACACAACAACTTGACATAACAACAGCAAGAGTTAAATAAATAAATAAGCAGTAACAAATAAAAGCTGTAAAAACAAAATCAATGTATTGCACACACGCCCATCCACATGCCCCCCACAAGATTATGAATTGAAATTGAAAACAAATGTTTAATAAAGAAGACGATGATTCAGCAGTTTTACTCAACAACACTTTAATTTCAAACAGAATCTTTTCTCTTCAACAGGAAACAGAAGCTCCGTCAGACAAAGTTTTATATTAACAGAAAACTGTCAGATGTGTCATCTTCCTACAAACAGCCTTCGACCTCACACTTACCCTGTTTTTTTCCTTTAACACACATTTAATATATATTTCATCATAAACACTGACAATCTGAGCAACAAACAAAAACAACAACACAATAAAAACACATTCGAAAACTCTTCATCATCTCGTCCGTCAGCACCTGAAGGTCAAAACATTATGTTTGAGGTTCATCTGAGGTTTGAAATGTCTGGTCTGATGGAGGAGGAGCAGGAGCAAGAGGAGGAGGAGGAGGAGGAGGAGGAGCAGGAGCAGGAGCAGGAAGAGCAGGAGGAGGAGGAGGAGGAGGAGGAGTTTATGAGCTGAAGATCACATGCTGTATAACTCTGATCAGTTTGGGTCGATGTGACGTTCAGGTAATTAAACAAAAACTGAAACGTGAAGTTTTTCAGCTGAAGAAAAGTTTGTTTTTTTTCATCAGTTTGACAGTTCCATAAATATTAAATCTGATTTATTGTCGTCGTGTTTCATCAGTCTGAATTCAGATCATTCTTTTATTTGATTTTATAATTACTATTTATATTCTGCTGATTAACCCTTTAAACTCTGCAGCTGAAACGGTCCACTAATGCCTGCGTCTGTGTTTTTGCTTCCTGTGATGTCACTTCCTGGAGAATCTTCACACGCTTCTTATCAATAAATCTGAACGACCTGAGCTCAAAGATTATTTAAGACAATGAACCAGAATAACTGATCAAAGTTTTGAAACTGTGTCTTTAAAATTAAAAAAAAAAAAATACACAAAAAAAAACTAAAAAAAAAAACTATGTAAAATATTTTTAATAAACATAAACAAAAAATTCATGAATACAAACAAAATATTTCTTATTAAACTGCAGACATTTTAGTTTTTAAGATTCAAACATATTAATAGAGCAGAGCAACAGGACGCTGTGACGGATTCATCTTCGTTCCTCTGACGCCACTGTGTGGTTTCACGTGGTTTAACATCGTACATGAGAAACGCAGTGACATCATTACGGTGACAACAGGAACTCTGCTGCACAAAGAATAAACATTCTATGGTTCTTATTTTAGATCCATATAAATACAGGAAACACCACGTCTGCACGTTACGGTAACATTAGGTGACGATGTGATGAAGATGACAATGTGATGAAGATGTGATGAAGATGAGGATGTGATGAAGATGTGATGTAGATGACAATGTGATGACAATGTGATGAAGATGACGATGTGATGAAGATGTGATGTAGATGACAATGTGATGACGATGTGATGAAGATGACGATGTGATGAAGATGTGATGAAGATGACAATGTGATGAAGATGTGATGAAGATGACGATGTGATGAAGATGTGATGTAGATGACAATGTGATGAAGAAGATGATGTGATGTAGATGACAATGTGATGAAGATGACAATGTGATGAAGATGTGATGAAGAAGATGATGTGATGAAGATGTGATGTAGATGACAATGTGATGAAGATGACAATGTGATGAACGCCCCTCGTCCGTCTGCAGGAGAGGTTTAAAGGGTTAAATGCTGAGCTGTGATTGGTTGAACTGGTACCTGGTTAAATCTAACTGAATCTGACTGATGGAAACCTCATATGACAAACACAGACTTTTGTAATAGCTTAGTGAAAACCTTGTATCTCCATAGCATCAGTGTTATTGAACAGTTTCTGGTTCTGAGGTTCATTTCTTCTGAAATATAAAGGAGTTCATCATCAGCATTTGGTGAAATCACACTTTCTGGATTTTAATAGTTTCATCTCTGATGAACTTCTCGATGTACAAAAATAAACAATATGACAATTTCCCCTCGAAGCTGTTAAATGTAAAACACAAACATGCAGATGTTTCTGTGGTGTTGTACTCTCGTGTCTCAGATTGGTCCTCCTTTCAATGTTGTTTCTGATAAACAATGTAAATAAATAAAGTAAATGTAAATGTCTGCTGATCTGATTTGTTGTTGCATTAATTAAACTAAATAAACTGTATTCTGACATGTTGGAGATACATAATGTCAAGTCCTTAAAAGCATCATCGGTAAAAACCTTTTTACTGATATAAACCCGTCAGACGGAGGACAGTGTTCTGCGTCAGGTGAAAAAGGTTCGACCGTGTTTGTCTATAAACCTTGTAAAACATTTACAGTGACACTGTCTTCATGTGACATCATATTCATCATGTTCAGTGTCCCTGAACGCCACACCGAGCTGATGAAGCCACCCATCGTCCACCTGTTCACCTCCATCACAGCCAGTAACACCTGAATGCAGCCCGCCGCGGACAGCCGGGGTCCGACCCGACACAGTCACTGTTGAGACGTAAATAAATCTGGTTTATACAAGTTTTTATTGGTGGAGGGTTTGAGTGTGTCGAGTTGTGTTAATGTGACGGGTGAGTCAGATGACTCGGCGGCGGGTTGACATCAGGACTTTGTGCAACGTCATCAGATTTATGTCATTCATTTAGTCAGTGTTACTGTTACTGTGTTTGTGATCAATAAAGTTTCCAGTTTGATCCTTTTAGTAACAAATGTCTCATCATCCAGGTCGTCATGATGATCTGGACAGTAAGAATTGTCATGACAATGAGACATCGTCATGACAATTCTCGGTCATCCAGGTCATGGTGACCTTCAGTCCTACGACATCACATTTCAGGGTTCTTCTGGTTCTTCACAGGACGTCAGAGAGGAAGGAAACGTTTCTGCTGATGGTCAGTGACATCACACTGATGCTGGGATTCTATTGGATGATACATGTCATAATCTGATTGGTGCAGATCATTCTCAGAAGATGTTATGATGTTTTTCTCATCATGTTTTTACATTAACCACCAAACGTTCCGACTTTTTAAACAAAACATGAAACTTTTACATCAAACATTCTGATTGGTCAGGCAATGTGACATCATCAGAGACACGCAGTTTAGCTGTGTTCAAAACGTTTGTACGAGGTTATTTGAGATGTAAATGTTGGACTCTGATCATCAGCAGAAACATGAACGTCCTCATTCAACCTCGACTGATCTCAGTCGTCCTGTTTTTCCTGGTCTCCAGTCCGTCAGTCCGACTCACAGGGAACCGACCGGAACCGACCACTTTGAAAATCTGATTCAACATGAAAAAATAAGTTTATTCATGGCAGGAAGTCCGACAGATTTTCTGTATGTGGATCATTTCTTCAGGACGAATGATGTTAGCTAACGTCACGTTAACATCTTAAACTTTAAAACATCTGATAAAATCTTCGTGCACTCATCTCTGAAAGAGTCCTACGTTTCATCTCATGAATTGGGGAAACTGTTAGCTAAGCTTCACCCTCCAACATGTTGTTTGGTGTTTCTGGGTTGGTGTGAGCGTTGTTGTTTATTATTATTTATTGAAGGTGAAGAAATTTTTCAGCATTTAGCATTGAAGCTAACAGTTTCCCCCTGCTTCCAGTCTTTGTGCTAAGCTAGGCTAACCACGTCCTGGTTGTACTGAAGACACAGAGATGAGGCTGATTTGAAATGTGTAACTCTGGAGGAGGTGGAGCCTAAACAGGATTTATTAAAATTAATTTCTAATACTTGAATGGTAAATAAAGTGTCGTCTTCTTACAGCTCACCGTACATTTATTTAACGTTTCCAGTCCGTTAGTCAGAATCAACATAACAACAGTCCTCAAAATAACGGAGCAGGAAGTCCAGGTTCAAATATCCTCACTGTCCTGAAGGGTTCATAGTTAGCTACCGTTAGCATGACCTTGGCTCAATTAGAGATCGGTACGCCCACGTTTTAAGTAGCTGGCAATTCAAATAGCTGGCTCACATCAGATAGTTGGTGGCCTTCGTATGGTCTTAAAAACGCTACACATTAGATGACAGTAAATTTACATTTTGATGTGAAAGCTGGAGTCTGGTGGACTATCTTGGTTGTTGGTGTGAAAACACCCTGAACAGACAGCAGCTGAAGCAGAGCAGTGGGTTGTGGGAAAGGCAGGTGTGGAGAGAAGGGAACGGAGTGTGTGCAGACTAACGTTGGTCTGCGGTAACCGTCCTTTGATGAGGACTTTAGAGACCACCACACCTGCCCCAGACTGTCATGGAGGACGTGGAGTCCCTGTCCACAGTGTCCATCACAGGTGCGGGTCAGTGAGCGAACCATCACAGGTACGGGTTAGTGAACGCACCATCACAGGTACTGGTCAGTAAACGCATCATCACAGGTACAGATCACTGAACACATCATCACAGGTACACGTCAGTGAACGCACCATCACAGGTACAGGTCTGTGAACGCACCATCACAGGTACGGGTCAGGTACGGGTCAGTGAAGGCACCATCACAGGTACAGGTCAGTGAACGCATCATCACAGAGGATCAGTAGAAACACGTTAAGGCACGTTTAGTTAAAGGTGACCAGTCTGTACTGTGACATCATCATGAGGACACGTCCCTTTCAGGTGCATCAGTTTGATTGGTTATCACTGTCTACCACAGGCCGCAGATACATTTAGATAATAAAGTCGTAACACTGAAATAAATGAGGTGTAATGACGTGAGAATAAACTCGTCTCGTTACGTTAAAACATTTTTTTTTTAAGAATACGAAGACAATATTTTTTTAAGATATTAAAAAATTTTCACCAAATATTCAGACTTTCATCTGAACTGTGTCCCTGAATGCACCGACCAATCAGACAATTATTAGTTCTGTTTGATTGAAATTCAAAAGCTTTAATGATCTAAAATTAAACTCAGTTTTTTACAACGAGAAAAGTTTGTTTGTTTGTTTGTTTGTTAATTAGTTTTATTGTTAATTAAAATTAATCTCAGTTAAAAACTCGACTGAAGGTTCTCAGATCGTCTCATGTTTCTCACACTGAGTCGTTACGCCGATCTGAAAACCTCCGTCACAGCACCAACACTACCAGCTGTGGTCACATGACATGGAGAACGTTGTTTCTGACATCACTTCCTGTGAGGGTCTTTGAGGAACAGGAAGTTCTGAGGCACATCACTAAAAGCAGAATGAACACAGTGGTAACTGAACGCCTCACCCACAGCTGACGTCACCTGACAGGTGAATACAGAAGGTTGTGATGGAGGAATAGCGCACATGTTCAGCGACGTCCTGATTGGTCGTCAGTCAGACCTCTTCAGCGCTTCAGGTTCTGTCGGAGCATCTGGTGAGTGTTAACTATGTTAGATAGAAAACATGTTATACAAACGTTTAAATGTTCTCCCTACTGATCGTCACTTCCTGTTTGAACAATGGCGTTCAGCAGGGGGTGCTGCCGCAGGCGTCAGCTGTGAACGAGGTGTGGCGTGTGTGGCGCCTGTTCTCCATCTTTAGGAGGTGTGTCTGAGGAGCAGCGTGGGGGCGGGGCACCACTGGCTGTGGGGGTGGTGGTGAGGCGTGGGGGAGCAGTCGCAGGAGCAGGGGGGGGCAGGCTTACCCAATACCCCTCCAGAGTCCAGGGGGTATTCCAAGATGGAGGCCGGCGCCGCCAGAGCATACGGGTAGTCGTACGGCGCCGCATAGATCAGACTGGACTCAGGCCCCGTCCCCTGCATCAGAGCCGCCGGGTGAGGCGTCCCATTGGGCAGCACCGTCTGGATCTGACGAATCAGAGGCATCAGGGCGGGGCCTGCGGGGGCAGGTGTACGCAGGACGGTGGGGGGAGCCAGTACAGGGGCGGGGCCAGAGAGGACACGAGGAGTCTGAGTAGAGGCTGAAAGACAGAAGGAAAGGAGGCTGAGGAGGAGGAGGAGAGGAAAGGAGAAGGAGAGGAGGAGGAGAGGAGGAGAAGAGGAAAGGAGAAGGAGAAGAGGAGGAAGAGGAGAGGAAAGGAGGGGGAGAGGAAGAGGAGGAGAGGAAAGGAGGAGGAGAGGAGGAAGAGTGGGAGGAGGAGGAGCAGGAAGAGAGAAAAGGAGGAAGATAGGAGGAGAGGAAAAGAGGAGGAGGAGAAGAGGAGGAGAAGAGGAAAGGATGAGGAGAGGAGGAGGAGGAGAGGAAAGGAGGAGAAGAGGAAAGGAGAAGGAGATGAGGAAGAGAGGGAAGGAGGAGGAGGTTTGAAACGTCCCTTTATTAAACCACTTCAGGGAACAACAAAAAACCTATTGCGTTTGCTTCATAGAAACAACAAACAAAAAACAACATCATCAACACCAAGGGTGATTCAGACAG
This sequence comes from Epinephelus fuscoguttatus, assembly GCF_011397635.1. Classification (NCBI taxonomy): domain Eukaryota; kingdom Metazoa; phylum Chordata; class Actinopteri; order Perciformes; family Serranidae; genus Epinephelus; species Epinephelus fuscoguttatus. The sequence continues at coordinate 120,771 of NC_064767.1, forward strand.
TAATATTTAACTCTCCATCTTCCCCCACAGACTATAAGACCCCCCCAGCAGCCCATGTACGGGTGAAGGTCTGCACATCGTCCATCATTCGGTAGTATATGTACTCCACCCTCAGTCGGGCCTTCAGCAGTCCCTTCAGAACCAGTACCGGCTCCACACTGCCCACACTCTGAGCCCGGTTTCTGCGTGTCAGCCAGATGGCAAAAAGTTCAACAGTGTGTGGACAGGCTTTTTCTTGGCACAGTATTTTGGGCCAAGATGTTGAGGCAGGGCAGCACTTGCTTCACTACTCTGTTGATCAGCCTGATAGAGGAGATGTTGCTGTTGTCTCTCAAAGCATCGACAGATGTTGCCTACATCTTCTTCAGATGTCCCAGTTTGGTACAACCAGCTCGTCTGAGGTCGTCTCGCAGGCTGGCAGACTGCAGCGTTTGGGTCTGTATGAAACTGTTGAAGAACAAAGGCTCCTCAAACAACCACAGGCCAGGAGTCTCACTTGTATCACGTGTGACTGTGAACATCTGCCAAGCCTGCAGTACAGAGCTGTAGAATGGTGTTAATCCACTGAGGTCAGTTTCTTCAGGTTGAAGAAGAAATAGCTGTTTATCATAGCCCAACCGCCCAGCTCTCCTCAGCAGCAGTTGAGCCATGTCATACCAGCTTGGGACGCAGTCATTTAACAGTTCCTGTGCAGTAGTGAGTCTGAAGGAGGCAATCTTCGACTGGATGTTGATGATCCCTGTCCCCCTTCAGCCACAGGTAGGTAGAAGGCAGATGCCCGGTCCAGTGTTTACCGGACCAGAAAAAGTCAACGATGGTTCTCTGAATGTCCTCTATCAGGCCTCTTGGTAGTGTCAGAGTGATGAGTCTGTGCCAGAGGATCGAGGCAACCAAGTTATTGGCAACCAGAACACTTCCCCTATATGACAACTGGGGTAGCAACCATTTCCATTTAGACAACTGAGCGCACACTTTCTCCTTCACTCCCTCCCAGTTTTTTTTCTGGAAGCCCTCAGTATCCAAAAAAACCCCCAACACCTTCAGTCCCTCTGTCCGCCACTCAAGTCCTCCAGGCAGACTTGGCATCACCTGATCCCTTCGCTGTCCTACCCACAAGGCTTTACTTTTGGCCCAATTCACCCGTGCAGATGATGCCTTTTCATATAAGAACAGGGTGTCTTTCAAGCTTTGGAGGTCCCTCTGACTAGAAACAAAAATATTTGCATCATCTGTGTAAGCCGAAATAGTAGGAAAAACTCGACCAAGCTTACAAGACCCAGCCAGCGGGAGACCACTGAGTTGACCCCTCAGCCTGCACAGCAAGGGTTCAATGGCTACGCTGTACAGCTATCCAGAAATACCCTGCCTTATCCCTCGCTTTACAGGGATTGGCCGACTCAGCCCTGCCCCCATCTTCACCAAACAGTGAGCATCTTTACACAGTAAGCTAACCCAAGCCAGAAACCCATCACCAATGCCAAATGCTTTGAGTGCAGAAAACAAATAAGAGTGATCCACCCTATCAAAAGCTTTCTCTTGATCCAAAGAAACAATACCAAAACTGACATTATAATATTTACACACATCAATTACATCACCAATGAGAAAAATGTTGTCCATGATTGACCTATCAGGAACACAATAAGTTTGATCGTGATATACGATCATACCCAGAGTGTCACTGAGTCTGTTTGATAAGGCGCTGGACAGCACTTTATAGTCTGCACAGAGGAGGGCCATTGACCTCCAGTTCTTAAGTAGGGCCAAATCTGCCTTCTTTGGCAGCAGAGAAAACACTGCACGCTGACAGGATACAGGAAGAGATCCTGTTCTGGTGCCCGACTTGATGTCATCTGGTTGATAGCAACTGTCAACTCCTCCAGTGTCAGTTCACAATCTAGAGCAGCTTTCTCTTCCTGACTGAGCTGTGGGAGCCCCTCCAGGAGCTCCTCACAGCACTCCATGATACATGGTTCTGCCCCAATAATCCAGGTCATGGTTCTGACCTGGATTAGTGGTGACTCTGCCTACTGGCAGCTCAAGGCAGGTCATCTGCTTCCTTTGTGCCACCGACCTCTCCAATTTGAAAAAGAAGGAGGTTGGGGCATCCATATCCTTTAACTGAAGGAAGCGAGACCTTACATGAGCTCCTTTTACCCTCTCCTGCAAGAAGGCACCCAAAGCCAACTTCTTCTCCTGAAGTTGGTGACCCATAGTAGGGTCCAAGTCTTCATGTAATCTCTCCTCAATGCTATTTATGCTTGTTTCAAGCTCCTAAAGTGCCACCCTGATCCTAGCAGTAAAATTAGAGGTGTACTGTTGGCAAAAGACACATATCTGTGCTTTACCCACCTCCCACCATAGCTGCAAAGAACTAAAGTTGGCTTTCTGGGTTTTCCAATATTGCCAAAACACTTGAAACTCTTGCAAAAAGTACTGTCTAGCAAGAGTTTGTTATTGAAGGACCAGTAAGACTTAACCCTGTCACTTGGTGAGACGTTCAAGTCAGCACTAACAAAATGGTGGTCAGTAAAACCAACTGGGTATATGTTACTGTGAATGAGTCTGGAGCTGAGGCTTTGAGAAATGTAAATCCTGTCTAACCTGGCAGCACTAACCCTGTTGTTGCTGACCCTCACCCATGTGTACTGTCTGGACTGTGGATGTTTGACCCTCCAAGTGTCTAACAGATCAAGGTGTGTGATGATGTTATGAAGGCTCTGAGCTGACTGAGGGTGGGTTTCCTCACTTGTCCTGTCTACTGTGAAATCTGTGGTACAGTTAAAATCTTCACCAATAATGAGCTGATCCTGCTGGTAATTTCTCAGCTCATTTTTTAACAGAGTGAAAAAATGACTCTATCTGTACCTTGATTTGGGGCATATACATTAACAAAACAAAACACTGTACTATCTATTCTGCCCTTACAATAAGCAGGCACCCCTTCACCACATCTACAGAGGATAAAATATTGGCATTTGTTTTGAAAAGGACAGCTACTCCTGCACTAAAGTTAGCGTTATGGCTAAGGATGCATGGACCCTCCCACCATAAGCCCCAGTCTGTTTCGTCTGCTGGATTGGAGTGTCTCTTGCAAAAAAACCCACAAGTATTTTTTAATGTAGAGATTTCTGAGACTAAAGCTCTCTTGTGCCTGTCTCTCCCCCCATTAATGTTTAGAGACCCTATTTTAAGACTACGCATAAAGAGGTCAGAAGAGAGGAAAAGAACAGAAAAAACAAGTAGAGAACAATGAGAGGAGGAGAACACCGTGTGATACATGATCATTTTTACCTTCTGGTCCTTCTAACAGTTTTACCTTTTGTTGCTTTCCTCAAAGTTGTAATGTGCTTTGTGAGGCGAAAGCGCTTCTTTTCGTCCAAAAGGTCGAAACCAACCAACCTTTTCAGGACACCAACAGATCTGATGAATTTATCAGTATCATTGAAATAGTCACTAACTTTTTCAGTTTCATCCAAAAAGCGATTAATGGCCTCTAAGGAATAGAGATCTGTGCTCTTTGAGGGAGTTTCACCAATAGATATTGTGTCTGACTCAGAGTCACAATACATGTCATCTCCTTCCACTGATACCTGGCTACTGAACACACTCTGTCCTTCAGTAGTCATCTCATTGTGTTTTCTATCTGCAGCACTTACAGAGGCTGCTTCCTTCACATATTTTACTGGTGCCTCAGAGCCCGCACACACAGACTTGCTGAGGCTGTCTGCAGCCACAGAGACCTGTGGCCTGTCGGGCTGGCTCTGGCCGGTGCTGAGCCGTGGCACCGGGGGCTCCGGCAACCACAGTTTAGCATCCCTACATCCCAAACTCACAGTTTTAAACCCGCTGGCAAATTTACCAGACCTCTGGAGTTCAATCTCCAACAGCTTGTTAGGAATAAATGGCGGAACACCGGACACGGTGAGCCGCGTGGACGGAGCTGACAGCGGGGACGCCTGCACAAACAAATCTCTGACAAATACTCCACTCTGTATCAGCTGATGAGCGAGAGGCTCGTCTTTAAGGAACACAACCACTGCTTTATTCATCCTCGATGCAAAACATAGTTTGTCGTGACCTACCTGCTCACCTGCAGCCAACAAAACTTCCTCCACAGTAACGCTACTATCTGGCGGGACTATCCTCACTCCCTGCCATCTCGGCGAACGGCATTCCTCCCGAAAACCACCAGACAAAACCACTAAACACTCGTCAGAACACTCAGCAAAAGAACTGAAAAAAGCTTACCTGATGAGAGGAGAGGAGAGGAGAGGAGAGGAGAGGCAGGAACGGAGGGGGAAAGGAAGAGGGGGAGAGGAAAGGAGGAGGAGAGGAGGAGGAGGAGAGGAAAGGAGGAGGAGGAGAGAAGAAGGAGAGGAAAGGAGGAGGACAGGAGGAGAGGAAAGGGGGAGGATGAGGAGAGGAGGAGGAGGAGAGGAAAGGAGGAGGAAGAGAGGAGGAGGAAGAGAGAAAAGGAGGAGAAGAAGAAGAAGGAGAGGAAGAGAGAAAGGAGGAGAAGGAGGAGAGGAAAGGAGGAGGAAGAGGAGAGGAGGACGAGGAGGAAGAGCAGGAGCAGGAGAGGAGGGTAGGAAAAGAGGAGGAGGAGGCATCTGATTGGTTGGTGTCTTACAGGGTTTGATGTTAGCGTCTCTGTACGTCCCGTTCAGGATGGCTAACTCCATCAGCTGCATCTTCTTCAGACTGTCCTCACCCTCCACCTGAAACACAGAGACAATGTCACGTGGTACTGTAGGGGGCGGGGCCTAGTCGGACCACTGGGGGTGGAAACAGGAAGCGTACACCATAAACACATAAAAATATAACACCATCACCATAAACACAACACACTGGAGTTTCAACTGACGGAGTCTGGGTGTTCCAACATGTTCTCCCTGTGTCAGCGTGGGTTTCCTCCAGGTGCTCTGACATGTTCTCCCTGTGTCAGCATGGGTTTCCTCCAGGTGCTCTGACATGTTCTCCCTGTGTCAGCGTGGGTTTCCTCCAGGTGCTCCCACATGTTCTCCCCGTGTCAGCGTGGGTTTCCTCCAGGTGCTCTGACATGTTCTACCTGTATCAGTGTGGGTTTCCTCCAGGTGCTCTGACATGTTCTCCCCGTGTCAGCGTGGGTTTCCTCCAGGTGCTCTGACATGTTCTCCCCGTGTCAGCGTGGGTTTCCTGCAGGTGCTCTGACATGTTCTCCCCGTGTCAGCGTGGGTTTCCTGCAGGTGTTCTGACATGTTCTCCCTGTGTCAGTGTGGGTTTCCTCCAGGTGCTCCGACATGTTCTCCCCGTGTCAGCGTGGGTTTCCTCCAGGTGCTCTGACATGTTCTACCTGTATCAGTGTGGGTTTCCTCCAGGTGCTCTGACATGTTCTCCCCGTGTCAGCGTGGGTTTCCTCCAGGTGCTCTGACATGTTCTCCCCGTGTCAGCGTGGGTTTCCTGCAGGTGCTCTGACATGTTCTCCCTGTGTCAGCGTGGGTTTCCTCCAGGTGCTCCCACATGTTCTCCCTGTGTCAGCGTGGGTTTCCTCCAGGTGCTCCCACATGTTCTCCCTGTGTCAGTGTGGGTTTCCTCCAGGTGCTCGGACATGTTCTCCCTGTGTCAGCGTGGGTTTCCTCCAGGTGCTCTGACATGTTCTCCCTGTGTCAGCGTGGGTTTCCTCCAGGTGCTCTGACATGTTCTACCTGTATCAGTGTGGGTTTCCTCCAGGTGCTCTGACATGTTCTCCCCGTGTCAGTGTGGGTTTCCTCCAGGTGCTCTGACATGTTCTCCCTGTGTCAGCGTGGGTTTCCTCCAGGTGCTCTGACATGTTCTCCCCGTGTCAGGGTGGGTTTCCTCCAGGTGCTCTGACATGTTCTCCCTGTGTCAGCGTGGGTTTCCTCCAGGTGCTCTGACATGTTCTCCCCGTGTCAGTGTGGGTTTCCTCCAGGTGCTCTGACATGTTCTCCCTGTGTCAGCGTGGGTTTCCTCCAGGTGCTCCAGCTTCCTCCCACAGTCCAAAGACATGCAGGTTAATTGGTGACTCTAAATTGTCCGTAGGTGTGAATGTGAGTGTGAATGGTTGTCTGTCTCTATGTGTCAGCCCTGTGATAGTCTGGTGACCTGTCCAGGGTGTACCCTGCCTCTCACCCAGTCCAAAATCCAAAGAACCAACTTCCTGTCACATGTCACACACAAACACACACACACACAAACACACACACACACACACACACACACACACACACACACAGTGCTCAGTCCCCTTCAGACAGTGTTAACATCACAGCAGGATGTGGGGGACTAACTGTTCCTCTGCTCCTCTGAGGTTAGAGGTCAGGTGACTCACGGCAGGCACCAGCAGCTTGTTGACTTCCTCCACGGCTCGTTTGAGTTTGATCTCAGCTCGATTCTGAGCGTCTTCCACTGTGATGAGGACGTGAAGGTCTTCGTTCAGGTGCTCCCAGTTAGGCTTCCCTCGGTTCTGCTCCTCCTGCTCAGGGACAGAGGGAAAGATGGACAGACAGAGACACAGGGACAGAGAGGATCTGCTGTAGTAACAAACCTGCACCATGAAGTTCATTAAGAACTAAACACCTGTATGACCTCACTGTAAACACCTGTATGACCTCACAGTAAACACCTGTATGACCTCACTGTAAACACCTGTATGACCTCACAGTAAACACCTGTGTGACCTCACTGTAAACACCTGTATGACCTCACTGTAAACACCTGTGTGACCTCACAGTAAACACCTGTATGACCTCACAGTAAACACCTGTGTGACCTCACAGTAAACACCTGTATGACCTCACTGTAAACACCTGTATGACCTCACAGTAAACACCTGTATGACCTCACTGTAAACACCTGTATGACCTCACAGTAAACACCTGTGTGACCTCACTGTAAACACCTGTATGACCTCACAGTAAACACCTGTGTGACCTCACTGTAAACACCTGTGTGACCTCACAGTAAACACCTGTATGACCTCACTGTAAACACCTGTATGACCTCACTGTAAACACCTGTGTGACCTCACAGTAAACACCTGTATGACCTCACTGTAAACACTTGTATGACCTCACTGTAAACACCTGTGTGACCTCACAGTAAACACCTGTATGACCTCACTGTAAACACCTGTGTGACCTCACTGTAAACACCTGTATGACCTCACTGTAAACACCTGTGTGACCTCACAGTAAACACCTGTATGACCTCACTGTAAACACCTGTATGACCTCACTGTAAACACCTGTGTGACCTCACAGTAAACACCTGTATGACCTCACTGTAAACACCTGTGTGACCTCACTGTAAACACCTGTATGACCTCACTGTAAACACCTGTGTGACCTCACAGTAAACACCTGTATGACCTCACTGTAAACACCTGTATGACCTCACTGTAAACACCTGTGTGACCTCACAGTAAACACCTGTATGACCTCACTGTAAACACCTGTGTGACCTCACTGTAAACACCTGTATGACCTCACTGTAAACACCTGTGTGACCTCACAGTAAACACCTGTGTGACCTCACTGTAAACACCTGTGTGACCTCACAGTAAACACCTGTATGACCTCACTGTAAACACCTGTGTGACCTCACAGTAAACACCTGTATGACCTCACTGTAAACACCTGTATGACCTCACTGTAAACACCTGTGTGACCTCACTGTAAACACCTGTGTGACCTCACTGTAAACACCTGTATGACCTCACTGTAAACCCCTGTGTGACCTCACATTAACTCATTGGTTCAGATATGATGTCATGTGAAATCTGACGGTCAGATCCTCCGTGACCTTCAGGATAAGTCGTTTATGCTAATGAGGGGCGTCACAGGTGTGTACGTACGCAGAGTGGGCGTTACCTTCTTCCTGTCTCTCATGGAGCCCCGCCCTCTCACCATGATCTTACATCCTGTCTCTGCCTCCAGCTGCTTAGCCGTCAGACCTCGAGGTCCCAGAATTCTCCCGACAAAATTAAACTGAAACAGAGAGGAGTCACACACTGGTAGCCATGACAACCGGCCAATCAATCAGACAATACCCAAGCCACCAATAACCTGCTGATCAATAACCGATCGATCAGACACACTCACGTCAGGGAACTCCTTTGTGGGAACATAGAGTTTCTCCTGCAGCTGGACAGTTGGACCAACGGCGTCAGGCAGCTCGCTACTTCTGTCTGAACCGTTCAGAGTGTTGGTGTACATGTCCTTCCTGACACGACTGATCTCTGAAACACACAACATGTTTACATGTTAAGATGACAACACAACATGTGACATTTTAACATGTCAACACAGCATGCAACATGTTGCCATGTTAACACAACATGTAACATCTTAACATGACAACCCAACACACAACATGTCAACACAACACGCAACATGTAAACATGTCAACACAATATGTGGCATAGTAATATGTCAACAAAACATGTAACATCTCACCAGAACATGCAACATGTTCATATGTCAACAGAACAAGCAACATGTTAATGTCAACACAACACGTGACATCAATCAATCAATCAATCAATCAATTTTATTTATAAAGCCCAATATCACAAATCACAATTTGCCTCACAGGGCTTTACAGCATACGACATCCCTCTGTCCTTATGACCCTCACAGCTGATCAGGAAAAACTCCCCAAAAAACCCTTTAACGGGGAAAAAACGGTAGAAACCTCAGGAAGAGCAACTGAGGAGGGATCCCTCTTCCAGGACGGACAGACGTGTGCTGACATGTTAACATGTCAACCCAACATGCAACTAGGTCTGGGACGATCAGCGATCAAATCGTATATTGGCGATTGGAGGGTTGCCAGGCGATTTGCTGGATATCAAGGCGACTTTGGGAAAAAAAAACAAAATAAATAAATAAGGGAGGCCATCAAACTCTGCAAAATCAAATTCCTCCACCACAAAGTCGAAGTCTGGCAAAAAGTCAGCCATTATTCTATAAATCTTTCATAAAATAAATGAATGAACCTTTCAGGCTACTGTCCGGTTCTGCCTTCCAGCTGTTGCTGCTTGTTCTCGTGAGATTTCAGACACGGTATGAGATCGATGCTTGTTCTCGCGATATTTCGGCTGCGCTTTGGGAAGCAGAGGTAAACGGTAAACACACCGTAAGGTAAGACAACAACTCTGAAGACCACCTAAATGTGGAATGTTAGTATATAGGCTTTCCACATCGAGAGGCGATGGCTGCCCTTATTTATTTGAGACAGAATACACTGACGAAGTGAAACTGAAGAACGGAGGAGGAGAGAGAGAGAGAGGCGCAACAGGTAACGTTAGAGGACGACAGAGGAGGAATGGCTGCTGCAAGGCTGCGTAGCTCTGGAGATCGGTGGTGTAACGTTACCTGTGAATGCTGTGCCCCAGTGCCCCCAGAAGAGGAATACCTCTGTTGCAAGGAATGGGACCGGTTGCAGCCTTAGCTAAATGGTAAACAACAAACATGGCAGCACACCGGTAAGGTAAAACAACACGTTTACATGTCGTTTTCTATATGTTCTCTGACATTTATCCTAACGATATGAGGCGGTCTTTGTGGAGAAAAAGCTTGTTTAGTGGACTAACTTTGCACTTGAAAGGATGCCCGTTCAATTAAGTTTTAACAGGTCTGACGCCCCGGCTGTATCTAGGCTAACGGCTAACATGCTAACTATTATTTCTATGTCACTAGTCACTTGAAACAAATTTAGGACGATAGGAGACAGGTTGAAATAAACTGAAATTTCCCTTTAAGAGATGTTTTTTGGGGAAATACATGACTGTCAGAGAAGCCCAGTTTACAAACAGACCTACAATCCATCTCTTCTCTCTCTTCTCAGCGGAGGGTGACCTGTCAGCCCTGCACTGACAGTGACAGGGCACATCTCTTTGATCCGAAGTGACACAGAGCGTTTGCTCATGCTTCGGGGTCGTTCAATAGAGTAATTGCAAATAAATATTGTTTTAATGTGTAACTGTTGAAATGTTCATAAGGGCTTTCATAAATTCCTACAATGTTGCCGCACTGCCGCCTTTGCAGGTTAAAAGTTAATGACAACAACTTGAAGTGAGGAGGAGCAACACGTCTCCAGCTTGTCAGCGCCCCCCCTTGGCGATTTAATCGTGTATTGGCAATCTAGAGCAATGACAATCCAAAATATGAAATTTAGAGGCAATCGCACAGCCCTACATGCAACATGTTAATTTGTCAACAGAACACGGAATATGTTAACACGTCAACACAACACCCGACATGTTAATATGTCAACAGAAAAAGCAACATGTTAATGTCAGCACAACACGTGACATGTTTCTACAGAATCCCTCACTATCGGATCATTATTTGATTACTTTTTACTCGATTACACGCCACTCAGCAACAGTTACTATACTAGATGTTTATCAGATAGTGCTGTCACAAAATTTAAGGAAAAGACTACTCCGTCGTTAAATTCAATACCAAGTCCTTCAGTAACAGAGGTTTCCTGTACTGACTTTAACCTCTCCCGAATTGATCATCCTGTCACTAGCGCCGTAGGCTCGCTGCGAACAACACTCGACTCTGTAGCTCCTCTTAAAAAGAAGTTAAAAAAGCAAAGAAAGTTCGCTCCTTGGTATAACTCTCAAACCCGTAAGTTAAAACAAATATCGCGAAAGTTTGAAAGGAATTGGCAATTAACCAAACTGGAAGAATCTCGTTTAATCTGGACAGACAGTCTCAAAACTTATAAGAGGGGCCTCCGCAATGCCAGAGCAAACTATTACTCAGCATTAATAGAAGACAATAAGAACAACCCCAGGTTTCTTTTCAGCACTGTAGCCAGGCTGACTGAGAGTCAGCTCTATTGAGCCTTGTATACCTTTAGGACTTAGCATTAATGATTTTATGAGCTTTTTTAATGACAAAATTCTAACTATTAGAGGCAAAATTCATGACCTCCTGTCCTCAGATAGTACCTATCTAACCTCAAACACAGCTGTAAAACTTAATATATATTTAGATTGCTTCTCCCTGATTTCTATTCAAGAATTGACCGCAGTGATTTCTTCATCTAAATCATCAACGTGTCTCTTAGACCCCATCCCAACCAGGCTACTTAAGGAGGTCTTTCCTTTAGTTAACACTCATATATTAGATATGATCAATATATCCTTATTAACAGGCTATGTACCACAGTCTTTTAAGGTAGCTGTAATTAAACCTCTACTAAAAAAGCCCACCCTGGATCCAGAGGTGTTAGCCAACTATAGACCAATATCTAATCTTCCCTTTATGTCAAAGATCCTTGAGAAAGTAGTCGCAGACCAGCTGTGTGATTTTCTCCATGATAATAATTTATTTGAGGAATTTCAGTCAGGATTTAGAGTGCATCATAGCACTGAGACAGCACTAGTTAAAATTACAAATGACCTTCTGATTGCTTCAGACAAAGGACTCGTCTCTGTACTTGTTTTATTAGATCTTAGTGCAGCGTTTGACACAATTGACCATCAAATTCTACTGTAGAGACTGGATCACTTAATTGGCCTAAAAGGTTCTGCACTGAGCTGGTTTAAATCTTATTTATCTGATCGTTTTCAGTTTGTTCACGTTCATGATGAATCATCCTTACGGACTACCGAAAAGATGCAGAAAAATTGGTCCACGCTTTTGTTACCTCAAGGCTGGATTACTGTAACTCTCTGTTATCAGGTAGCTCTAGTAAGTCCTTAAAAACTCTCCAGCTAATTCAGAATGCAGCAGCACGTGTACTAACAGGAACTAAGAAACGAGATCATATCTCTCCTGTTTTAGCTTCTCTGCACTGGCTCCCTGTAAAATCCAGAATTGAATTTAAAATCCTACTGTTAACTTATAAAGCTCTAAATGGTCAAGCTCCGTCATATCTTAGAGAGCTCATAGTGCCATATTATCCCACCAGAACACTGCGCTCTGAGAACGCAGGGTTACTCGTGGTCCCGCAACTCTCCAAAAGTAGATCAGGAGCCAGAGCCTTCAGCTATCAGGCTCCTCTCCTGTGGAATCATCTTCCTGTTACGGTCCGGGAGGCAGACACCGTCTCCACATTTAAGACTAGACTTAAGACTTTCCTCTGTGATAAAGCTTATAGTTAGGGCTGGCTCAGGCTTGCCCTGTACCAGCCCCTAGTTAGGCTGACTTAGGCCTAGTCTGCCGGAGGACCCCCCTATAATACACCGGGCACCTTCTCTCCTCTCTCTCTCTCTCTCTTTCTCGTATCCTATTACTGCATCTTGCTAACTCGGCCATTCTGGATGTCACTAACTCGGCTTCTTCTCCGGAGCCTTTGTGCTCCACTGTCTCTCAGATTAACTCATATCACAGCGGTGCCTGGACAGCGTGACGTGTGTGGTTGTGCTGCTGCCGTGGTCCTGCCAGATGCCTCCTGCTGCTGCTGCTGCCATCATTAGTCATTAGTCATACTTCTACTGTTATTATACACATATGACTATTGTCACACATGTATACTATCAGATATTAATATATTACTATTAATTGTAATATTATTGGGGCGGCACAGTGGTGTGGTGGTTAGCACTCTCGCCTCACAGCAAGAGGGTTGCCGGTTCGATCCCGGGCGTGGGAGCCCTTCTGTGTGGAGTTTGCATGTTCTCCCCGTGTCAGCTCCGGCTTCCTCCCACAGTCCAAAGACATGCAGGTTAATTGGTGACTCTAAATTGTCCGTAGGTGTGAATGTGAGTGTGAATGGTTGTCTGTCTCTATGTGTCAGTCCTGTGATAGTCTGGTGACCTGTCCAGGGTGAACCCTGCCTCTCACCCAGTGTCAGCTGGGATAGGCTCCAGCCCCCCCGCGACCCTCAAGAGGATGAAGCGGTTAGAAGATGAATGAATGAATGAATGTAATATTATTACTTTCAATAATGTTGTTGTAAGCTACTGTCATTACCTGCATATCTCTCTCTCTCTCTCTCTCTCTCTCTCTGTCTCATTGTGTCATGTGGATTACTGTTAATTTATTATGCTGATCTGTTCTGTACGACATCTATTGCACATCTGTCCGTCCTGGAAGAGGGATCCCTCCTCAGTTGCTCTTCCTGAGGTTTCTACCGTTTTTTCCCCGTTAAAGGGTTTTTTGGGGGAGTTTTTCCTGATCAGCTGTGAGGGTCCTAAGGACAGAGGGATGTCGTATGCTGTAAAGCCCTGTGAGGCAAATTGTGATTTGTGATATTGGGCTGTATAAATAAAATTGATTGATTGATTGATAAATTGATTCATGTGAACATGTCAACACAACACACGACATGTTAACATGTCAACACAACACACGGCATGTTAATTGAACACACGACATGTTCACATGTCAACAGAACACGCAACATGTTAACATGTCAACACAACACATGACATGTTAATTGAACACGCAACATGTTAATATGTCAACACAACATGCAACATGTTAACATGTCAAAAGAACAAGCAGCATGCTAATATGTCAACAGAACATGCAACATGTTAACATGTCAACACAACACATGACATGTCAACAGAACATGCAACATGTTAATATGTCAACAGAACAAGCAACATGCTAATATGTCAACAGAACACATGTTTTTGTCAAGAGAACATGCAACATGCTAATATGTCAACAGAACATGCAACATTTTTATATGTCAACAAAACATGCAAAATGTTAACATGTCAACAGAACAAGCAACATGTTAGTATGTCAACACAACATGCGACATGTTAATGTCAACAGAACAAGCAACATGCTAATATGTAAACAGAACACGCAACATGTTACTATGTCAACAGAACATCCAGCATGTTAACATGTCAACACAACACACGACATGTTAATTGAACACGCGACATGTTCACATGTCAACAGAACAAGCAACATGTTAATATGTCAACAGAACACACAACATGTTAACATGTCAACACAACACACATGTTAATATGTCAACAGAACACACGACATGTTAATTGAACACGCGACATGTTCACATGTCAACACAACACACAACATGTTAATATGTCAACAGAACACGCAACATGTTAATATGTCAACACAACATGTTAACATGTCAACAGATCAAGCAACATGCTAATATGTAGGGATGCCGATATTAGCCAAAAATGTGCATCGGCATTGGATTGGACTGCATGGAAAAATGCTGATCCAAGAACTCCGATCCAGTTTTTCATGGAGTCCGATCCAGGTTTTCTGGCCAGCCCAGGACTCCCGAGCAGTCCATTCCAGTGATCTGCTGCAGCACTTACTATCAATCCACCAGGCCAGCATGCAGACACCCAGGAAACAGCAGCACCAGGCTGGCACTGACACTACTAACATAACTGAAAAGGAAAGGCTGCATTGTTTGTTAAATGTCAACAATGTTTTGTGGTGTTAATCTATTTTTTATTTATTAGGGGGCCAAAGCACAAGTGTGTGGAGTCTTGCTGCTGTTTTAATTTCAGTGTTAGACATTTTAAAGATTTCTTGTGTTGATTTATTTTCTATTTATTAAGGGGCCAAAGCAGCCAAAGCAAACCAGCTATATTTTTTATTTAATGTTAATGTTCAAGTTTAAAGTTTGTTTATTTAACCCTGTTAACAATAAACAGGTCAGTTTCTCATACCAACTGTTGTGGATCATTCTAACTAACCTGATTAAGTAGTTGTTCATGTTAGAGTAATATCGCTTGATCAAACCTTTTCTAACATGACTGACAACAAAATAAGTGAATATGTGTAATATGTGCTTGGATCGGATCGGTATCAGCCAAAACTCAAGGCTGTAATAATCGATATCGAATCAGAAGTGAAAAAGCTGGATTGGGACATCCCTACTAACATGTCAACAGAACACGCACCATTTTTATATGTCAACAAAACATGCAACATGTTAACATGTCAACAGAACAAGCAACATGTTAATATGTCAACACAACATGCGACATGTCAATGTCAACAGAACAAGCAACATGCTAATATGTAAACAGAACACGCACACGCAACATGTTAATATGTCAACAGAACACGTTTTGTCAAGAGAACATGCAACATGTTAATATGTCAACACAACATGTTAATATGTCAACAGAACACGTTTTGTCAAGAGAACATGCAACATGTTTATGTCAAGAGAACATGCAACATGTTTATGTCAACAGAATATGTTCATATGTCAACACAATACGCAACAGACATATTTTATATTTCATTATTTCATGTTTCATTCTTTCCAAACTGTTTCCTCAGAAGAGGAGAAATAAATGATTCACATCTCTGTGTGGTTTCATTCAGATAAACACTATCTCTCAGTTTAATGAACTCCAGTCATCACAAACTAAACTCAAACGCACACCTTCCTCCAGTGTAAAAACTAAATGCACCAATCAGAACCACTCTATCAAACACAGCCTCGAGACCACAGACGACCCATGTGACCACATGACACACAGAATGAGAACATACGTGACAAAAGACAACAGGAGGGAAGACAACAAAGACAAGTCATCATAACTTCCTGCCACTTCAGTTCATCATGTGCTTGAACATGCCCGCCCTGTGGACCCCAGACAAGACGCCCAGTTTGGGCCCATACACAGGTCACCCTGACATCATAAGTTAAAAACAGATTAACCAGTAACACTGAGGACGAGAGACGGGTGGTGTCACCTTCAGAACATGTGGTGTAGATCTGTTGCAGTTTGCAGCTGCACCACCAAGTGGAGCCTCTCGGTTTTCAATGAGTCAGAGCTACAGGTGTGTTTGGTGACAAACTGTAAAACAAACGCACCTCCCACCATCTGAGGAGGAGAACAGTTTCTGTCTGAGGATCGAGCTGACATCAGCTGCTGTTTGGTTAACGCAGACTGAGAGTGTCAAACAGTAGCAACATAATCACATGTTTCCTACAAACTAACAGGACAGTGAACCGCTTCATTATATCGACCAGCTCTGTCAGTCAGACTGAAGTCTGTGTGGAGATCAGAGGAACCCGTTTCAGATTAATTCAGTAATGTTATACTTGTTCTGACTGTTAAACAGCAGTTTGGATAAAATGATAACTAGTCTGATCGTATGAATGTCATCACATGAAGTTCTGCAGCTGTTTGAACTTTTTGGGGTCAGCTGTGATTTTATTGTTCAGGGAGGTCAGGGTTCCCCACATGGGCTCCTTTAACTCTGACGCAGCTTCGTCTGATTCTGCATCAAACTGGTCACATCAGTGGGTTCATTTCTTTATTTTTGTATTAACACATTAATGATTAACTGATAATTGATTGTTAAGGTGACTGTTGGTCAAGGAAACTGGCTTTAATTTGCATCCCTGAATCAAATCGGCATGATGATGTCACATGTCACATGATCGAAGGTCTGATGACTCGTAGCTCAAATTATTCATCATTATTTCAAACTCATTAACTTATTAAATGTTTAATGATTTAATTACAATCAGATCCTGTAAACTGTGAGTCCAGTGACATTCATGGACACTGAGATTCACACACACCCAAGGCAAGGCAAGGCAATTTTATTTATATAGCACCATTCATACACAAGGCAATTCAATGTGCTTTACAAGAGAAATATGTTAAGACAAAACATTAAAGGAACAATAGATCATTAAAAACAAAAGCTAAAAGCAAGAAAAACAGGGCAGAAAATGCATTTAAAAAGCAAACATAAAGCAAAAGCAACAGCAGACAAATATAAAAACAATAGCTACAGATTATCCTAACAATAAGTTACATATCTAGTTCACTGGTAAGCTGCAGTAAATAGTAATGTTTTAAGACCTGATTTAAATGAGCTGACAGTTTCAGCCGACCTCAGATATTCTGGAAGTTTGTTCCACAGGCGGGGAGCATAGAAACTAAAGGCTGCTTCACCTTGTTTGGTTTTGATCCTGGGAACACTGAGTAAACCTGTTCCAGATGATCTGAGGGGTCTGGATGCTTCATAACGTACAAGTATATCAGAGATGTATTTAGGCCCGAGACCATTTAGTGCTTTACAGACAAGTAACAAGATTTTAAAGTCTATCCTTTGACACACAGGAAGCCAGTGCAGTGATTTAAGCACTGGTGTGATGTGCTCCACTCTCTTGGTGTTGGTGAGGACTCTGGCAGCAGTGTTCTGGAAGAGCTGCAGTTGTCTGATTGATTTTTTACTCAGGCCTGTAAAGACACCATTACAATAGTCCAGCCTGCTGAAAATGAAAACATGAACAAGTTTTTCTATATCTTGTTTAAACAGAAATTCTTTTATTCTTGCTATGTTTTTAAGGTGGTAGTAGGCTGATTTAGTAATTGTCTTAATGTGACTATTGAAATGTAGGTCTGAGTCCAGAACTACACCAAGATTTCTGGCTTGATTTGTAGGTTTTAGTGTCATGGCGTCAAGGTGAGCACTGACTATTGATCTTTGTTCTTTGGGGCCAAAAACAGCTATCTCAGTTTTTTCTGTGTTTAGTTGTAGAAAATTCTGGCACATCCACGTATTGATTTCATCAATGCACTTATTTAGTAGATGTAGGGGACTGTAGTCATCTGGTGACACTGTTATGTAAAGTTGTGTGTCATCTGCATAAGTATGGTAGGCGATGTTATGATATTCCATAATCTGAGCAAGAGGGAGCATATAGATGTTGAACAGAAGAGGCCCAAGAATGGACCCTTGAGGAACTCCACATGTAATCTTTGTTCGCACAGATTCATAATTGCCAAGTGACACAAAGAAATCCCTGTCTTGTAAATAAGATTTAAACCAATTTAGCACAGTGCCAGAAAGTCCCACAAACTTTTCTAGTCTGTCGAGCAGTATCTTATGGTCGACTGTGTCGAATGCAGCACTGAGGTCCAGTAATACCAGAACCGAAATCTTTGATACATGACTGCTCAGATGAATGTCATTTAAAACTTTTACAAGTGCAGTCTCAGTGCTGTGATGTGCTCGAAATCCAGACTGAAAGGCATCAAAGGAATTGTTTTGCTCCAAGAAGGTGTTAAGTTGCTGAAAAACAACCTTTTCAATGATCTTTCCTAAAAATGGTAGGTTTGATATGGGCCTGTAGTTATTTATTACTGAGGCATCCAGATTAGGCTTTTTTAAGAGAGGTTTAATGAAGGCAGTCTTCAGGGCAAAAGGGCAGGGAAAAAGGCCTGACTGAAGAGAACAGTTGACTATCTGTAGTATATCTGATGCTATGCAGTTAAAAACATCTTTAAAAAAGCTTGTAGGCAGAGTGTCAAGGCAGCAGGTAGTGGACCTAAGGTTTCTAACTATGTCTGTCAAAGTAGCATAATTTAATGGGTGAAAAAGTGCCAAATTAACTGGAGTAGTCTTATGAGGCACAGGTGAAATAGCCACTGTGTTGGAGTTACAGACTGTCTGTCTTATCTTTAAAATCTTGTCTGTGAAAAAAGAAGCAAAGTCATTGCATGCCTTGGTGGATAGCAGTTCAGGATGGACTGACCCTGATAGGTTTGTCAGTCTGTCAACAACAGTAAATAAAGTCTGTGCATTGTTGTTATTTTTGTTGATAATCTCAGAGAAAAAGGACTGCTGCGCCCTTTTTAGCTCCAAGCTATAGATGTGCAGACTTTCCTTACAGATGTCATAATGAGCCTGGAGTTTGGTTTTTCGCCACCTGCGTTCTGCTTTTCTGCATTCTCTTTTTTGAGCTTTTACCCATGTGGCGTTCCTCCATGGTGGTTTTTTCTTACCAGAGACAACTTTGACCTTCATGGGGGCAATATTGTCCATAATATTCATAGCTTTAGAGCTGAAACTATGAACCAGATCATTGACAGAGACTGAGGGCAGAGCTGGTGTGGGTATAAAATCCTGGGTGAATAGTGTACAGGTGTTTTCACTGACATAGCGTTTTCTGATTACCCCTGTTGTACTTTTACTGGTGTCAGCGGAGATGGCCATTTTAAAGAAAACACAGTAATGATCAGAAAAGGCAACATCAGTCACCACAACCTCAGAAATGTTGAGCCCTTTGGAGATAATTAGATCTAAAATATGTCCCTTATTGTGTGTTGGCTCTGTTACATGCTGGGAAAGTTTAAAGTTGTCCAGGATGTAGAAAAGTTCTTTTGCACTGCCGTCTTTGGGATTATCAATATGAATATTAAAATCACCCACTATAACAACACAGTCAAAATCAATACAGACAACAGACAATAGTTTAGAAAAGTCATCAACAAAGTGTGCACTATATTTTGGAGGCCTGTAAATGGTTACTAATACTGCTTGACAGGAGGATCTCAACTGCAGTGCAACATATTCAAAAGACTCAAACTTCCCATATGACAGCTGTTTGCACTGGTAAACATCCTTAAATAAAGTGGCTACTCCACCTCCTTTCCTGAGTTCTCTAACTGAGCTGATAAAATGGAAGTTTGGGGGGCTGATTCAATAAGTACTGCTGCATTGTTGTTTTCATTTAACCAAGTTTCAGTTAAAAACATAAAATCAAGGTTTCTCTTGATAATAAAATCATTAATTAATAGTGACTTGCCAGCCAGAGATCTGATATTTAATAAAGCTAAGTTTAGTGTACTAACATTGTCTGACACAGTCTGTGGCTGACGCATAACTGGAGTCAGATTAGATAGAGTAGCTGTGCGCTTCGAGTACACATTGTTTTTCCTGATGCTAGTCAAAACAGGAATGACAGACCTTGGAGATGACTCTGGCTGATGCTTTTCAATTTCAACACACACACACACACACACACACACACACATTTTAGCCTCTGAATGAATTGACTGGATGAATGCAATGATGAAAAGCTGCACTCAGTGTAACTGAGACAGATGGAGAAATAAGAGGTGAAGAAGATGAAGATGAAGGAAACAGACCAACAGAACTTCATTAAGCAAACTGAGGACTTTTTTCTTCATCTTCCTCCTCTACTCCTACTTCTTCTTCTCCGTCTCTATGAGCCGCAGGTGTTTCTGACTCCACCCTCTTCCTGTTTCCTGCAGGTCAGGTGACCTCAGAGTTTAATGATTTTTGGTTTTAACTATTTTGTGAATTAAGAAAGAACTAATCAAATAAAACATCAGATGGAGTCGTGTCTGGTTTTAACGAGGTTTCACAGATTAATTTGTATTTGTATTAAATGTTTCAGAGATAAAATAAAAGTTTGGGTTTTCAGTGACGTTACAGACAAGTTCTGTAACTATAAATGTATTATTTATAAAGACATTGAATTTAAACTTTAAACTTTTTCACTTCAGAGAAACTGATCACAAACGTTCCTCCGAAAAATAAAAGTATTAACTTCGAGATATAAACGTTTTATAAAATTGAAGTTTTTACAGATGAAATCTTTATTGATTTAAAATTAGTGAATGAATAAACCTGCTGCTCACACTGATCAGAAATCATCAGACTGAGATCAGAGATAAACTGATTCATCGACTGACAGAAAATAATCAGATATTCTGTCAAAGAAAAAGTTGTTGTTTTTTTTATTCTTTGACATTTAAGAAATGAAAGATTAATCAATTATTGAATAAAATAATAAAGTTAATCAACAGTGAAAATATTCCTACTTTAAACATTCTGCAGAGTAAATATTTTTAATACAGTGATCTATTATCATCATTTATTCTCCTGATTATTTTCTCTGTTAATTATTGATTTAATAAAATGTCAGATACACTGAAACAATGTGACGTCACTAATATTCATATTAATATCATTAATTTATGTAAATTTACTGTGAAGAAAAGATAATATTTTACCAGATTGTTTTTATTGTTTGAATACTTCAAATCAAATAAATCCATATTTTTTTCCTTATTATTATTGCTCGATTAATCAACTGATCGATTTGGTCGATCATCAAAGTGTTTTTACTGCTGATTTGCCTTCTACCATGAGAGATCAGACAGACAGGGGGACAGTGAGACAGACAGGGACAGACAGAGAGACAGGGGGACAGACAGACAGGTCTCTCACCCTGGTCCAGCAGTCTCTCCAGGTGCTGGAAGATCCCGGTGAAGTTCGGTAAACTGTTCATCAGCTTCTTGTCGTTCATCAATTGCATCAGATAATCCGGACTCGGTCTCGGCTTGTCCTTTCCCTCCATGTCCCCCACCATGGTCCCACGATCCGGATCACGGCACACGGAGCACGGACATTAATCCAGACTCGGTCCTGGTCCCGATCCTGGTTCCTGCTCCCTGTCTCCTCCTTTAATTCCACAAGTTGACAGAACTCAAACACGGACTCTGTGAAGTGTCCTCTGGCCCGGGGGACTGATCCGGATCACAGGAGAACCCGGTCCTGCAGCACCTCCGGCTCTCTGCTCCGGAGCTCCGCGGCGCTCAGCAGCTGTCTGTCGGCCAGCAGCAGCTCCGTGCTCCGGTCTGCTCCGTCCGGTCCTCCTCACTCACACTGAGACTGAGAGACAGTCAAATCCAACACCAGGAGACACTCTGTTTCCGGTCCGGCCTTCACAATAAGAGCACGAGTTCAAACTGAAGAGCTCTGATCAGATTTTGATGTTAATGAGCACTTGCTGTTTCCCTCCACCTGACAGGTGTGACGTATCAGCAGCGTCATCACTGCACAGGTGTGTTTGATCACAGTGAAAGGTCTCTGTAGGACAGGTGAGCTCTGTGAGGACGGCTCATACTGGTCCCAGTACCTCTGAACCTGGACCAGTCCCTCTGTACCTCGACCAGGACTGAACAGGACTGGTTCAGGTGGATCAGGATCCTCCTGACCTGCTGACACAGGTGAGACTCCTCCCACTCTGACCCCGCCCCTTCTCTGACAGCAGGTTATTAATGAAGATGAAATCAGACTCAGACAAACTGAACAGGAAGTGTGGAGGTTGGACTTCCTGTTGTGTCAGAGACATGGCATCGTTTAGTCTGGTGGGTTTGATTCATGTCAGAGAGGCGTCGGTGGCACCATGGGAAACACGTGTTTACACATGATGAAGAAAAAGCAGCATAAACAACAGAAACTGAACAAGTAAACAGAAACTATAAACTCACTGCTGATTGGCTGACAACTCAGACACGCCCACCAACAGATGCTCCTCAATACCTGTCTCGCATCATTGAAGGTGTTTAAGGTAAGATTAATCTGCTTCCTGGTTCTTCATGTTGTGTGTTATAACATCAGGTGGACGCCATGTTGTCAATCAATCATTCAATCAATTTTATTTATAAAGCCCAATATCACAAATCACAATTTGCCTCACAGGGCTTTACAGCATACGACATCCCTCTGTCCTTATGACCCTCACAGCTGATCAGGAAAAACTCCCCAAAAAAACCCTTTTCAGAATCATGTTATTCTACGTCTCATTTAATATTCATTCAAAGAAAATGTAACAAGACATTAAAGGACGGGTCATCAGGAAGCCGCGCCCCCCTCACAATGTGTTCAGGAAAATTCGTGTCTTTCCTAATAACAAGGCCAAGGCAGCCGACAGGAGAAAAATTGAGAGCTTGGCAAGGCATACGCCATATCATAAATCAGAACACAGACACAAACACAACCACCGGTCACAGTGCCGCACTGGCAGAGCAGCTCAACCGGTTCTTCGGCCATCAAGACAGGGAGGGAGCAGGGACTGTTATCACCTCAGCAACAGCTTCAGGTAACCAGACACTCTCTTTGCAGACCACTGAGGTAGCACGCACACTTCATAACATCAACGTGCACAAAGCAGCTGGCCCAGATGGGATCGCAGAATGGGCTCTCAGAGACTGTGCTATGGAGCTTGCTGGAGTATTCACAGACATCTTCAACACATCGCTGGTACAGTGCTCTGTTCCCACCTGTCTGAAAACATCTGAAATAGTGCCAGTACCAAAACAGAGTGTAATAACTGGGCTCAGTGATTACAGGCCAGTGGCACTAACACCGATTATTATGATGTGTTTGGAGAGACTAGTACTGAAGAACAATAAGACTGCTCTCCCTCCTACTCTGGACCCCCACCAATATGCATACACAGCAAATAGATCAATAGATGTACTGACCCACCTTGAACAGCATGGAACATGTGCACGGCTATTATTTGTGGATTACAGTTCTGCATTTAACACTGTTCTTCCTTGCAGACTGTTCCACAAGATGACCAGCTTGGGCCTCCCTTATAACATCTGCCTGTGGATATGGGACTTTCTAACCAACTGGCCACAAACAGTCAGGAATGGGAATGTGGACTTGGAGGTGCTCATGAATGCCTACAGCGAATATGAGCATATATTTCATAAACAAAGTAACAGCACTAAAGCTGCCAAGAAGAGAGAGGCATCATGGGAAATTTAGCAAGCAATATCAGCTTTGACGGGATGTTGGTGGCTCAGTGGATAGAGCAGGCGTCCCATATGGCTTTTGCTGCAGCGGCCCAGGTTTGACTCCGGCCTGTGGCACCTTGCTGCATGTCACTCCCTCTGTCTCTCTCCCCCTTTCACACTTAGCTGTCCTGACAGTTTAAGGCAAAATGCCCCCCCCCCCCAATTTTTTTAAAAAAGAATCCTTGCTAATTTGTTTTAAGCACATATAGATGGTTGATGACTTATTTGAAATTTGAATCCTTCAAAAACCATCATATCCAATAAGTCCCTGCTCTCTCTCTCTCTCTTTCTCTGTCTCCCCATTTCACACACTGTCCTATCCATTAAAGGCAAAAGCCCACAAAAATAATCTCAACAAAAAAACAGGTAAGGCACATTTGACTTGGCCATGACTGTACCTTCATTTAGTTTGATTCATATTTGATTTATTAAACAAAGTAGCTTCAATAACCTGTCATTCAGTGGCTATGTCATTGTGTACTGTAGGCCACCAATATCATATAAAAAGCTACCATTGGCAAACAAACATAGCGAGATGCACATTTGCTCTGATGAGAGCGCACATCTGTGGTGTGTCAGATTTGATATGTGTGGCCGGTAAATGATTGAGTCTGATGAAAAACAGTACGGTTCAAACAGATATTCACTGGGGAAAGACAGCACATCTAGACGGGGTCTGAAGATCCTCTCCCAGCGTAAAGCACTGTGAATTAATTCTACCTTGATATTGATCAGATTTCCTACATATGAACAACCCATGTGTGTCTGCCAGCTTGCTTCAGGCTCAGCAGTAGGGAGGAGACAGGGTGAACTCAGGGTTTCTTATAGAAAAACTGCCAGCGAGCAGGTTAGGTTCACAGAGTCAGTTGCCATGGTGATTGACTCAGAGTTTGACTTACCTCTCTGTCTGGAGCTGAAAACCCAGAGTTTCCCTCATCTCAGGGTTAACACACTCAGAGTGTCCCTCATCTCAGGGTTAACACACTCAGAGTGTCCCTCATCTCAGGGTTAACACACTCAGAGTTTCCCTCATCTCAGGGTTAACACGCTCAGAGTTTCCCTCATCTCAGGGTTAACACACTCAGAGTTTCCCTCATCTCAGGGTTAACACGCTCAGAGTTTCCCTCATCTCAGGGTTAACTTACTCAGAGTTTCCCTCATCTCAGGGTTAACACACTCAGAGTTTCCCTCATCTCAGGGTTAACACGCTCAGAGTTTCCCTCATCTCAGGGTTAACACACTCAGAGTTTCCCTCATCTCAGGGTTAACATATTCAGAGTTTCCCTCATCTCAGGGTTAACACACTCAGAGTTTCCCTCATCTCAGGGTTAACACGCTCAGAGTTTCCCTCATCTCAGGGTTAACACGCTCAGAGTTTCCCTCATCTCAGGGTTAACACGCTCAGAGTTTCCCTCATCTCAGGGTTAACATACTCAGAGTGTCCCTCATCTCAGGGTTAACACGCTCAGAGTTTCCCTCATCTCAGGGTTAACACGCTCAGAGTTTCCCTCATCTCAGGGTTAACATACTTAGAGTGTCCCTCATCTCAGGGTTAACACACTCAGAGTTTCCCTCATCTCAGGGTTAACATACTCAGAGTGTCCCTCATCTCAGGGTTAACACGCTCAGAGTTTCCCTCATCTCAGGGTTAACACACTCAGAGTTTCCCTCATCTCAGGGTTAACACACTCAGAGTTTCCCTCATCTCAGGGTTAACAAACTCAGAGTTTCCCTCATCTCAGGGTTAACATATTCAGAGTGTCGCGCATCTCAGGGTTAACACGCTCAGAGTTTCCTCATCTCCGGGTTAACATACTCAGAGGGTCCCTCATCTCAGGGTTAACACGCTCAGAGTTTCCCTCATCTCAGGGTTAACATATTCAGAGTGTCCCTCATCTCAGGGTTAACACGCTCAGAGTTTCCCTCATCTCAGGGTTAACATATTCAGAGTTTCCCTCATCTCAGGGTTAACACGCTCAGAGTTTCCCTCATCTCAGGGTTAACATATTCAGAGTGTCCCTCATCTCAGGGTTAACACGCTCAGAGTTTCCCTCATCTCAGGGTTAACATACTCAGAGTTTCCCTCATCTCAGGGTTAACACACTCAGAGTGTCCCTCATCTCAGGGTTAACATACTCAGAGTTTCCCTCATCTCAGGGTTAACACGCTCAGAGTTTCCCTCATCTCAGGGTTAACACGCTCAGAGTTTCCCTCATCTCAGGGTTAACACACTCAGAGTTTCCCTCATCTCAGGGTTAACATACTCAGAGTGTCCCTCATCTCAGGGTTAACACACTCAGAGTTTCCCTCATCTCAGGGTTAACACGCTCAGAGTTTCCCTCATCTCAGGGTTAACACACTCAGAGTTTCCCTCATCTCAGGGTTAACTTACTCAGAGTGTCCCTCATCTCAGGGTTAACACACTCAGAGTTTCCCTCATCTCAGGGTTAACACACTCAGAGTTTCCCTCATCTCAGGGTTAACATACTCAGAGTTTCCCTCATCTCAGGGTTAACACACTCAGAGTTTCCCTCATCTCAGGGTTAACATACTCAGAGTTTCCCTCATCTCAGGGTTAACACGCTCAGAGTTTCCCTCATCTCAGGGTTAACATGCTCAGAGTTTCCCTCATCTCAGGGTTAACACACTCAGAGTGTCCCTCATCTCAGGGTTAACTTACTCAGAGTGTCCCTCATCTCAGGGTTAACACACTCAGAGTTTCCCTCATCTCAGGGTTAACACGCTCAGAGTTTCCCTCATCTCAGGGTTAACATACTCAGAGTTTCCCTCATCTCAGGGTTAACACACTCAGAGTTTCCCTCATCTCAGGGTTAACACACTCAGAGTTTCCCTCATCTCAGGGTTAACATACTCAGAGTTTCCCTCATCTCAGGGTTAACACGCTCAGAGTTTCCCTCATCTCAGGGTTAACATACTCAGAGTTTCCCTCATCTCAGGGTTAACACGCTCAGAGTTTCCCTCATCTCAGGGTTAACATACTCAGAGTGTCCCTCATCTCAGGGTTAACACGCTCAGAGTGTCCCTCATCTCAGGGTTAACACACTCAGAGTTTCCCTCATCTCAGGGTTAACTTACTCAGAGTGTCCCTCATCTCAGGGTTAACACACTCAGAGTTTCCCTCATCTCAGGGTTAACATATTCAGAGTGTCCCTCACCTCAGGGTTAACTTACTCAGAGTGTCCCTCATCTCAGGGTTAACACACTCAGAGTGTCCCTCATCTCAGGGTTAACACACTCAGAGTGTCCCTCATCTCAGGGTTAACTTACTCAGAGTTTCCCTCATCTCAGGGTTAACACACTCAGAGTGTCCCTCATCTCAGGGTTAACTTACTCAGAGTTTCCCTCATCTCAGGGTTAACACGCTCAGAGTTTCCCTCATCTCAGGGTTAACGTACTCAGAGTGTCCCTCATCTCAGGGTTAACATATTCAGAGTGTCCCTCATCTCAGGGTTAACATATTCAGAGTGTCCCTCATCTCAGGGTTAACACACTCAGAGTGTCCCTCATCTCAGGGTTAACACGCTCAGAGTTTCCCTCATCTCAGGGTTAACACACTCAGAGTTTCCCTCATCTCAGGGTTAACATATTCAGAGTGTCCCTCATCTCAGGGTTAACACGCTCAGAGTTTCCCTCATCTCAGGGTTAACACACTCAGAGTTTCCCTCATCTCAGGGTTAACATATTCAGAGTGTCCCTCATCTCAGGGTTAACATATTCAGAGTGTCCCTCATCTCAGGGTTAACACGCTCAGAGTTTCCCTCATCTCAGGGTTAACTTACTCAGAGTGTCCCTCATCTCAGGGTTAACATATTCAGAGTGTCCCTCATCTCAGGGTTAACATTTTCAGAGTGTCCCTCATCTCAGGGTTAACATATTCAGAGTGTCCCTCATCTCAGGGTTAACACACTCAGAGTGTCCCTCATCTCAGGGTTAACTTACTCAGAGTGTCCCTCATCTCAGGGTTAACATACTCAGAGTTTCCCTCATCTCAGGGTTAACACACTCAGAGTTTCCCTCATCTCAGGGTTAACTTACTCAGAGTGTCCCTCATCTCAGGGTTAACACACTCAGAGTGTCCCTCATCTCAGGGTTAACACTCAGAGTGTCCCTCATCTCAGGGTTAACAAACTCAGAGTGTCCTCATCTCAGGGTTAACACACTCAGAGTGTCCCTCATCTCAGGGTTAACTTACTCAGAGTTTCCTCATCTCAGGGTTAACACGCTCAGAGTTTCCTCATCTCAGGGTTAACGTATCAGAGTGTCCTCATCTCAGGGTTAACACACTCAGAGTTTCCCTCATCTCAGGGTTAACACGCTCAGAGTTTCCTCATCTCAGGGTTAACATATTCAGAGTTTCCCTCATCTCAGGGTTAACATATTCAGAGTGTCCCTCATCTCAGGGTTAACACACTCAGAGTTTCCCTCATCTCAGGGTTAACATATTCAGAGTGTCCCTCATCTCAGGGTTAACATATTCAGAGTGTCCCTCATCTCAGGGTTAACACACTCAGAGTGTCCCTCATCTCAGGGTTAACACGCTCAGAGTTTCCCTCATCTCAGGGTTAACACACTCAGAGTTTCCCTCATCTCAGGGTTAACACGCTCAGAGTTTCCCTCATCTCAGGGTTAACACACTCAGA
This sequence comes from Epinephelus fuscoguttatus, assembly GCF_011397635.1. Lineage (NCBI taxonomy): Eukaryota > Metazoa > Chordata > Actinopteri > Perciformes > Serranidae > Epinephelus > Epinephelus fuscoguttatus. The sequence continues at coordinate 148,782 of NC_064767.1, forward strand.
GTTTCCCTCATCTCAGGGTTAACATACTCAGAGTGTCCCTCATCTCAGGGTTAACACACTCAGAGTGTCCCTCATCTCAGGGTTAACATACTCAGAGTGTCCTCATCTCAGGGTTAACACGCTCAGAGTTTCCTCATCTCAGGGTTAATACATTCAGAGTGTCCTCATCTCAGGGTTAACATATTCAGAGTGTCCTCATCTCAGGGTTAACACACTCAGAGTGTCCTCATCTCAGGGTTAACAAGCTCAGAGTTTCCCTCATCTCAGGGTTAACATATTCAGAGTGTCCTCATCTCAGGGTTAACACGCTCAGAGTTTCCCTCATCTCAGGGTTAACAAACTCAGAGTTTCCTCATCTCAGGGTTAACATATTCAGAGTGTCCTCATCTCAGGGTTAACATATTCAGAGTGTCCTCATCTCAGGGTTAACACACCAGAGTTTCCTCATCTCAGGGTTAACTTACTCAGAGTGTCCTCATCTCAGGGTTAACATATTCAGAGTGTCCTCATCTCAGGGTTAACATCAGAGTGTCCTCATCTCAGGGTTAACATATTCAGAGTGTCCTCATCTCAGGGTTAACACACTCAGAGTGTCCTCATCTCAGGGTTAACTTACTCAGAGTGTCCTCATCTCAGGGTTAACATACTCAGAGTTTCCCTCATCTCAGGGTTAACACACTCAGAGTTTCCCTCATCTCAGGGTTAACTTACTCAGAGTGTCCCTCATCTCAGGGTTAACACACTCAGAGTTTCCCTCATCTCAGGGTTAACATGCTCAGAGTTTCCCTCATCTCAGGGTTAACATACTCAGAGTGTCCCTCATCTCAGGGTTAACATACTCAGAGTGTCCCTCATCTCAGGGTTAACATATTCAGAGTGTCCCTCATCTCAGGGTTAACATATTCAGAGTGTCCCTCATCTCAGGGTTAACACGCTCAGAGTGTCCCTCATCTCAGGGTTAACACACTCAGAGTTTCCCTCATCTCAGGGTTAACACACTCAGAGTTTCCCTCATCTCAGGGTTAACACACTCAGAGTTTCCCTCATCTCAGGGTTAACATACTCAGAGTGTCCCTCATCTCAGGGTTAACACACTCAGAGTTTCCCTCATCTCAGGGTTAACATATTCAGAGTGTCCCTCATCTCAGGGTTAACACACTCAGAGTGTCCCTCATCTCAGGGTTAACACGCTCAGAGTTTCCCTCATCTCAGGGTTAACACACTCAGAGTTTCCCTCATCTCAGGGTTAACACGCTCAGAGTGTCCCTCATCTCAGGGTTAACACACTCAGAGTGTCCCTCATCTCAGGGTTAACACGCTCAGAGTTTGCCTCATCTCAGGGTTAACACGCCAGAGTGTCCTCATCTCAGGGTTAACATACTCAGAGTGTCCTCATCTCAGGGTTAACATATTCAGAGTGTCCTCATCTCAGGGTTAACATATTCAGAGTGTCCTCATCTCAGGGTTAACACACTCAGAGTGTCCCATCATCTCAGGGTTAACATACTCAGAGTTTCCCTCATCTCAGGGTTAACACGCTCAGAGTTTCCTCATCTCAGGGTTAACACGCTCAGAGTGTCCTCATCTCAGGGTTAACACACTCAGAGTTTCCTCATCTCAGGGTTAACACGCTCAGAGTTTCCCTCATCTCAGGGTTAACACACTCAGAGTGTCCCTCATCTCAGGGTTAACATATTCAGAGTGTCCCTCATCTCAGGGTTAACACACTCAGAGTGTCCCTCATCTCAGGGTTAACACGCTCAGAGTGTCCCTCATCTCAGGGTTAACATACTCAGAGTTTCCCTCATCTCAGGGTTAACATATTCAGAGTTTCCTCATCTCAGGGTTAACACACTCAGAGTGTCCTCATCTCAGGGTTAACACGCTCAGAGTGTCCCTCATCTCAGGGTTAACACGCTCAGAGTGTCCCTCATCTCAGGGTTAACACGCTCAGAGTGTCCCTCATCTCAGGGTTAACATACTCAGAGTGTCCCTCATCTCAGGGTTAACATATTCAGAGTGTCCCTCATCTCAGGGTTAACACACTCAGAGTGTCCCTCATCTCAGGGTTAACACGCTCAGAGTTTCCCTCATCTCAGGGTTAACACGCTCAGAGTGTCCCTCATCTCAGGGTTAACAAACTCAGAGTGTCCCTCATCTCAGGGTTAACACGCTCAGAGTGTCCCTCATCTCAGGGTTAACACACTCAGAGTGTCCCTCATCTCAGGGTTAACACGCTCAGAGTTTCCCTCATCTCAGGGTTAACACGCTCAGAGTTTCCCTCATCTCAGGGTTAACACGCTCAGAGTTTCCCTCATCTCAGGGTTAACACGCTCAGAGTGTCCCTCATCTCAGGGTTAACACGCTCAGAGTTTCCCTCATCTCAGGGTTAACACGCTCAGAGTGTCCCTCATCTCAGGGTTAACACGCTCAGTGTTTCCTCATCTCAGGGTTAACACGCTCAGAGTGTCCTCATCTCAGGGTTAACACACGCTCAGAGTTTCCTCATCTCAGGGTTAACACGCTCAGAGTGTCCTCATCTCAGGGTTAACACGCTCAGAGTTTCTCATCTCAGGGTTAACACGCTCAGAGTGTCCTCATCTCAGGGTTAACACACTCAGAGTTTCTCATCTCAGGGTTAACACGCTCAGAGTTTTCATCTCAGGGTTAACACTCAGAGTTTCCCTCATCTCAGGGTTAACACGCTCAGAGTGTCCTCATCTCAGGGTTAACACACTCAGAGTTTCCTCATCTCAGGGTTAACACGCTCAGAGTTTCCCTCATCTCAGGGTTAACACGCTCAGAGTGTCCCTCATCTCAGGGTTAACACACTCAGAGTGTCCCTCATCTCAGGGTTAACACACTCAGAGTTTCCCTCATCTCAGGGTTAACACGCTCAGAGTGTCCCTCATCTCAGGGTTAACACACTCAGAGTTTCCCTCATCTCAGGGTTAACACGCTCAGAGTTTCCCTCATCTCAGGGTTAACATATTCAGAGTGTCCCTCATCTCAGGGTTAACACACTCAGAGTTTCCCTCATCTCAGGGTTAACACACTCAGAGTGTCCCTCATCTCAGGGTTAACACACTCAGAGTTTCCCTCATCTCAGGGTTAACACGCTCAGAGTGTCCCTCATCTCAGGGTTAACACACTCAGAGTTTCCCTCATCTCAGGGTTAACACGCTCAGAGTGTCCCTCATCTCAGGGTTAACACGCTCAGAGTGTCCCTCATCTCAGGGTTAACACACTCAGAGTTTCCCTCATCTCAGGGTTAACACGCTCAGAGTTTCCCTCATCTCAGGGTTAACACACTCAGAGTGTCCCTCATCTCAGGGTTAACTTACTCAGAGTGTCCCTCATCTCAGGGTTAACACACTCAGAGTGTCCCTCATCTCAGGGTTAACAGACTCAGAGTGTCCGTCATCTCAGGGTTAACAGACTCAGAGTTTCCTCATCTCAGGGTTAACACGCTCAGAGTTTCCTCATCTCAGGGTTAACACACGCTCAGAGTGTCCTCATCTCAGGGTTAACATATTCAGAGTGTCCCTCATCTCAGGGTTAACAGCTCAGAGTGTCCTCATCTCAGGGTTAACACTCAGAGTGTCCCTCATCTCAGGGTTAACACGCTCAGAGTTTCCCTCATCTCAGGGTTAACACACGCTCAGAGTTTCCCTCATCTCAGGGTTAACACACTCAGAGTTTCCTCATCTCAGGGTTAACACACACAGAGTTTCCCTCATCTCAGGGTTAACACACTCAGAGTTTCCCTCATCTCAGGGTTAACACACTCAGAGTTTCCCTCATCTCAGGGTTAACACACTCAGAGTTTCCCTCATCTCAGGGTTAACACACTCAGAGTTTCCCTCATCTCAGGGTTAACACACTCAGAGTTTCCCTCATCTCAGGGTTAACACACTCAGAGTTTCCCTCATCTCAGGGTTAACATACTTAGAGTTTCCCTCATCTCAGGGTTAACATACTCAGAGTGTCCCTCATCTCAGGGTTAACACACTCAGAGTGTCCCTCATCTCAGGGTTAACATATTCAGAGTGTCCCTCATCTCAGGGTTAACACACTCAGAGTTTCCCTCATCTCAGGGTTAACATACTCAGAGTTTCCCTCATCTCAGGGTTAACACACTCAGAGTTTCCCTCATCTCAGGGTTAACACGCTCAGAGTGTCCCTCATCTCAGGGTTAACACACTCAGAGTGTCCCTCATCTCAGGGTTAACACGCTCAGAGTTTCCCTCATCTCAGGGTTAACACGCTCAGAGTGTCCCTCATCTCAGGGTTAACATACTCAGAGTGTCCCTCATCTCAGGGTTAACATATTCAGAGTGTCCCTCATCTCAGGGTTAACATATTCAGAGTGTCCCTCATCTCAGGGTTAACACACTCAGAGTGTCCCTCATCTCAGGGTTAACATACTCAGAGTTTCCCTCATCTCAGGGTTAACACGCTCAGAGTTTCCCTCATCTCAGGGTTAACACGCTCAGAGTGTCCCTCATCTCAGGGTTAACACACTCAGAGTTTCCCTCATCTCAGGGTTAACACGCTCAGAGTTTCCCTCATCTCAGGGTTAACACACTCAGAGTGTCCCTCATCTCAGGGTTAACATATTCAGAGTGTCCCTCATCTCAGGGTTAACACACTCAGAGTGTCCCTCATCTCAGGGTTAACACGCTCAGAGTGTCCCTCATCTCAGGGTTAACATACTCAGAGTTTCCCTCATCTCAGGGTTAACATATTCAGAGTGTCCCTCATCTCAGGGTTAACACACTCAGAGTGTCCCTCATCTCAGGGTTAACACGCTCAGAGTTTCCCTCATCTCAGGGTTAACACGCTCAGAGTGTCCCTCATCTCAGGGTTAACATACTCAGAGTGTCCCTCATCTCAGGGTTAACATATTCAGAGTGTCCTCATCTCAGGGTTAACACTCAGAGTGTCCTCATCTCAGGGTTAACACGCTCAGAGTTTCTCATCTCAGGGTTAACACGCTCAGAGTGTCCTCATCTCAGGGTTAACAAACTCAGAGTTTCCCTCATCTCAAGGTTAACACACTCAGAGTGTCCTCATCTCAGGGTTAACACACTCAGAGTGTCCTCATCTCAGGGTTAACGCTCAGAGTTTCCTCATCTCATGGTTAACACGCTCAGAGTTTCCATCATCTCAGGGTTACCACGCTCAGAGTTTCCCTCATCTCAGGGTTAACACGCTCAGAGTTTCCCTCATCTCAGGGTTAACACGCTCAGAGTTTCCCTCATCTCAGGGTTAACACACTCAGAGTGTCCTCATCTCAGGGTTAACACGCTCAGAGTTTCTCATCTCAGGGTTAACACGCTCAGAGTGTCCTCATCTCAGGGTTAACACGCTCAGAGTTTCTCATCTCAGGTTAACACGCTCAGAGTGTCCTCATCTCAGGGTTAACACACTCAGAGTTTCTCATCTCAGGGTTAACACGACTCAGAGTGTCCTCATCTCAGGGTTAACACACTCAGAGTTTCTCATCTCAGGTTAACGCTCAGAGTTTCTCCTCATCTCAGGGTTAACACTCAGAGTTTCTCATCTCAGGGTTAACACCCCTAGAGTGTCCCTCATCTCAGGGTTAACACACTCAGAGTTTCCTCATCTCAGGGTTAACATATTCAGAGTTTCCTCATCTCTCAGGTTAACACGCTCAGAGTGTCCTCATCTCAGGGTTAACACACTCAGAGTGTCCTCATCTCAGGGTTAACACTCAGAGTTTCCCTCATCTCAGGGTTAATACACTCAGAGTTTCCCTCATCTCAGGGTTAACACACTCAGAGTTTCCTCATCTCAGGGTTAACACACTCAGAGTTTCCCTCATCTCAGGGTTAACACTTCAGAGTGTCCTCATCTCAGGGTTAATACTCAGAGTTTCCTCATCTCAGGGTTAACACACTCAGAGTTTCCCTCATCTCAGGGTTAACACGCTCAGAGTGTCCTCATCTCAGGGTTAACACACTCAGAGTTTCCTCATCTCAGGGTTAACACGCTCAGAGTTTCCTCATCTCAGGGTTAACACACTCAGAGTGTCCTCATCTCAGGGTTAACACTCAGAGTTTCTCATCTCAGGGTTAACACGCTCAGAGTGTCCTCATCTCAGGGTTAACACGCTCAGAGTGTCCTCATCTCAGGGTTAACACACTCAGAGTTTCCCTCATCTCAGGGTTAACACACAGAGTTTCCCTCATCTCAGGGTTAACACACTCAGAGTGTCCTCATCTCAGGGTTAACTTACTCAGAGTGTCCTCATCTCAGGGTTCACTCAGAGTGTCCTCATCTCAGGTCTACTCAGAGTTTCCTCATCTCAGGGTTAACACGCTCAGAGTTTCCTCATCTCAGGGTTAACACGCTCAGAGTGTCCTCATCTCAGGGTTAACATATTCAGAGTGTCCCTCATCTCAGGGTTAACACGCTCAGAGTGTCCCTCATCTCAGGGTTAACATATTCAGAGTGTCCCTCATCTCAGGGTTAACATACTCAGAGTTTCCCTCATCTCAGGGTTAACTTACTCAGAGTTTCCCTCATCTCAGGGTTAACATATTCAGAGTGTCCCTCATCTCAGGGTTAACACACTCAGAGTTTCCCTCATCTCAGGGTTAACACACTCAGAGTTTCCCTCATCTCAGGGTTAACATACTCAGAGTTTCCCTCATCTCAGGGTTAACACACTCAGAGTTTCCCTCATCTCAGGGTTAACACTCAGAGTTTCTCATCTCAGGGTTAAATACTCAGAGTGTCCTCATCTCAGGTTAGTGCAAACCCTGAATTTGTTCAGCCTGAGATGAAACTCATCTCAGGTTAACACTCAGAGTCAGTTCACTCAGGGTTAACATACTCCAGAGCTAACCTCAGAGTCAGGTTGCTTCAGAGTGTCCTCATCTCTGAGGCTGGAGTGTCAGCAGGGATAAACATGGCTGTCCTTTAGGGTTAAAGTAGAGTGGAGGTTGAGGCCCAGTGTATTCAGAGGCTGTTGTGTAAGGAGAAGGTGATTAGAGCCTGTTTGGATGTCTCCCTGGAGGAGTGTCTATATGAAAGATACTGTTTGACCTCACACTCTGTCATTTATCTAACAATCTGTTCCACCCACATATATCACATATTACACATCCTGGATTTACATTATCATCACAGCACATTTTATGCATTGTCCTTTGATTCTTTTCTTTATAACATCAGAGACACTGAACACATCAGAGAGACAGCGGTTTGTCGCCCCCGTAAGGAGAAAAGTGTCTCTGGCTCTGAAAAGACTGTTTGACCCTTGTTGTGGTTTTCCTGGACATAAATCACAATCCATTATTAAAGTAATTATCACGGAGCATCAGAGTGGACTCAGTGGATGGAGCGCGATGATCAGGACGCCAAGCGCCTGATGCAGCGGCCGCTGGTTCAAACCCAGCCTGCAGCCTCTCGCTGCGTGTCGTTCCTCTCTCCTCAACATTACACTGTTTTGCCATTAAAGGAAACAAAAGCCCTGAAAAATCTTAAAAAGAGGAATTCCACAGAACTGCAGGTTTGTCAGTGTTGATGAGAACTGAATCTACGTGGATACATGATGCAGTGATTCATGAATACTTTTCATATATTCAAAGACTCTGCGGTGTAACTGGCTCACTGATGGGACTCAACATCCCATAATAGCTCCATGTGAGAATAAAGGAGATTACATGAAGTCATTTCACAGCAGTTAAATGAACCTCAGCCTAATATTGACAGAATGAAGTCAGTAGAAACAAAACTTTTACCAGTCTGTTTAATATCTGTGTGTTTGATGTTGAGTTTGTGCCCAGTGTGTTTGGGCTCCATCACATTACAGCTGAATAAGATGATACAGCAAATTATATTAACATATATGAACTCTGTGTAATGTTGCTGTATTTTCTGTATAGTAGACACATTAACACATCACATCACCTCACATTACCTACTAACACACTGTGCAGTCTGTTCCCATCACACCTCACGCTGTTCAGCTGCAGCTGACATGTTAGTTTTTGTTTTGTTTTTCATTTCACAGTCATTAAAATCTCCGACTCAGCTGGGATGAAACAAGCAGCTTTCTTCTTTCTGTCACTGAATATCATGTTATCTGCACTCTACTGATGATGTCTGTTGGTGCTCGCTGTGAACGCACCTCTCTCAGGCTGAACATACTCAGAGCTGATTGAACTAATGCTGATCAGCTGTTCTGTTTCTCAGCTCAGGCTCAGTCAGCCCAGAGATCGGGATCAGGCTCAGAGTTTGTTGAGCCTGCTTCCTGAAATAGGGCCCAGTTAACATAAACATCATCAGTAAACATAAACAGCGTCACAGGTCTGATTCCTGTCTCAGCCTGCTGCTGGTCTGGACCTGGTTCAGTTAAAGGAACAAAGAGTCTCAGAGCTTATGGATGAACGATGATTGTTTGTGTCTGACATCAGCTGACTGTGTGTTGGTCCTTTGTTCTCTGTCACACAAAGGACCAACACAAACAAACAAACATCTGTCTGTCTGCAGTGAGCTCTCTGACTTAGAGTTATATAATAAATATACAGATCTCCATGACTGTTCTCCTCTTCTTAGAGTTAGATATTATATATATATATATATATATATATATATATATATATATATATATATATATATATATATATGTCTGTTCTCTGTTTAAATGTTCCAGGTTTTATGAGGTGTTCTTTTTTTGCTCCTGTCTCAACTTTAATGGAACATGTTATATCAAAATCAGAATACATTTATATATATAATTTATATTAGTTACAAGTAAACAATTTTAAAGTAAACAAAGTTTATGAGTTTGAACACTGAATATATTTGGACTGTGTTCATTTGAACATTGAATATATTTAGACTGAGTTCATTTTTAGCATTGAATATATTTGGACTGGGTTCATTTGAACATTAAATAATATTTGGACTGGGTTCATTTGTACATTGAATATATTTAGACTGAGTTCATTTTTAGCATTGAATATATGTTTTCATCTTCATTATTGAAAGTAATAATATTATAGTTATAGTTCTGGCTACTGTGGTACAATATGTTGAAAGTATATATTAATATCTGATAGTATACATATGTGACAATAATCACAGGTGTATAATAACAGTAGAAGTATGACTAATGATAACAGTAGCAGCTGTCTATCATGCAGATAGAAAACATGATTATGCACGTGTACAAGTTTAGGACAGAAAAGCAACCAACAAAAGGGAAACAAATGTATAATTTCACTTCCAACAGGCATTTCAATTTTGTCACACAGAAACATTTAGTAAGAGAGGGGAGGGCGTGATCCCCCAGGGTGACAGGAAGGGACAGGATGTGGTGGAGAAAAGAAGCATTGTCTTAAGATCATAGCAGGGCTGTTATTCAAGGTGCGTTGCATCAGGGCAGAGGAGGGGACCCTTTATGTGTTAATGACTTAAAAAGCATTTGAAGTACCTCAAATGAACCCTTTATTTCCCCTCTTTGGGGCCCGGATGTCTGAAGGACGCATCCCTCCTGACCGGAGTAAGCTCAGGGGCAGGGTAATAAACATTTGACCCTCGCTTGAAGGCTGTATGCTCCTACATTTGCAAACCCTCCCCTGGGCAAGTTTCAGGCCATGGGGAGGAAAGCAGTCTATCAAATCTGAGGGAAGACTTCAAACTTGCAGTCTCTGGCAGGGACGGAGGAGTCGAGGTGGACTGAGTTTTTTGGCTCAGACGTTTCTCCAAAAGGCAGCTGGTGGTCCCTGTAAAAGCTGCCCAATGAAAAGCGGACAGCAGACCTCCAGTGGAGGATTGTGCACGGCGCGATAGCTACAAACAGATACAGAGCGCACCTTGATCCGGAGCTAGGGGAGGGGTGTATTTTCTGTTTGGAGACTGAGACCTTATGCTCTGTGGGGGAGGGTGGGTAGTTAAATATTAACTTCTGAATCACCCTTGGTGTTGATGTTGTTGTTTGTTGTTGGTTTTTGTTTGTTGTTGCCATTTTTTTTTGGATCAATTATTTATTGTTAAGTTGAAACAAATAAAACTTATAGAGCAAACAATCACATGTGAACAACGGCTCAGGGAAACAGAAATACATCAGAAAGAACACAAAAAATAAAATACATTAAAAAAAGAAAGAATTCAGACAAAATAATGATGTTAACGAGTTGACATACAAACAAAACTGAAACATAGAAGCATGGGACACTAAGAAAAAGGAAGGAAAGAAAAAATATATTTTACAGCAATGCCGAAGACAACCAAACTGATTACGGTAGAGCTGCAACAATTAATCGACCGATTGATTTATAATTGACTACTAAATCAGTTGGCAACCAATCTAATAAACGATTAATCGGTTTGAGAAATTGATAGGGGGTAAAAAAAAAAAGAATGTTTTTTATCCTTCTCCTCAACAACAGCAAACCGAAAACCCTTGGGTTATAGGCGAAACAAGACATCCAAGGATGTCGTTTTAGACTGTTGGAAACACTGAAGAACATTTTTCACCATTTTCCAACATCCTGTAGATCAATCAAGAAAGCGTAGACAGATCAAATGACAATGAGATCAACTGTTGACTGCAGCCCTAGATTACAGACCATCTCACATATAAACAAAACACATACACGTGCATGGCAAATAGTGTTGGACAAATAAAATTACATACCAAGAAATTAGAAATTAGAAAGAGGTGAAGCTATAGGGTTAATGAAGCCCCTGGATGATATCTATAGTTTTCGACGAGTTACTTAAAGTTACAGCTTTAGCCCCATTGATACTAGCAGTAGACCTTTCTAGTAGACAGATATCTGAAAAAGTGGATAACCAGGCACTGATTTTGTTAATTATAGGTTCAAATCAGTTCTTAATCATTATTATTAGCAGCAGTAGAGGCAGCCAGAATAATCCTTATTTCTTGAATTGTTAACACTATGTTGGGATTGTATGCGAACAGAAAATGAGCAGGGCAGGTGGGAATAGATTTGTCAATGATGGTCCCAACAATCTTATTTACATATCCCCAGAGAGAATTAATAATGGGACAGTACCAGAACATGTGTAAATAATCGCCTCTGACAGAATCAGAACAGTTAGTACACAATATCAACCAAGTTTAAACGACAGCTGCGCTCCGGTGAAAAGTAAGACCTGTCTACAAACTTGTAGTGAATTATCTGATGTGCCATTTTCTTAGAGGAGGCAGAAATGATGTTCCAGATTGAAGGCCAATTCCAGTCCAGGTTGAGGAGTTGAAAATCATTTTCCCATCTCTTAGTCACTAGGAGTGGCTTAGCATCACAAGAAGAGAGCCTGTCATACAGTGAGGCTACCAGTCTAGTCTTACTAGTCAACTGAGCTACTAAAGGGTGTCGAGGGAGATGTACATCCCAAGGTACTCCATATGTTTTAAGATTAAAAAAAACATGAAGAGCCTGGAAGAGAGAAGTCCTCCTTCAAGTCCTGAAAGCAGCGCAGACCATGATAATCAAAAATATCACCTAATACATTAATGCCTCATGTGGACCACTGAGGGAAAATAAGAAGTGCATACCCAGAGCGAAGTGCGTTACTATGCCATATGGGTGATAATTCATGATATTTATGGTCAATAGATAAATGTTTTTATATACAGCACCAAATGGACTTACCTGTCCTGTCCATTAAAAGCAAAATGGCCCAAAAAATATCTTTAAAAAAAAAAAAAAAAGAAATGATAGGACCCATATGAGATTCTGTGTTTTTTTGTTTGATGGTGGAAAAGGGCAAATCCTGAATCCTAACCGGAAAGTACAAGGCACTTTCTATGGAACGCCATGGTGTAACTGAAGATGTGCCCAACCAGGTGTTCAAGGCTTTTAATTGGAAAGACCAATAATAGTATTTAAAGTTAGGAAGGGAGAGACCACCAGAGATTTTGGGGCGACAAAGGGTAGAGAAGCTGATCCTGGGACGTTTCCCGTTCCAGATAAAATTTCTACACATAGAATCAACATCCCTTAAAAAATTTGCCGGGGGAGGAGCAGGGAGCATTGAGAATAAACAATTGATTCATGGTAGTACATTCATTTAATGACCGAAATACTACCGTGGAGACCAGCTTCTAGGACAAACCAACTAGTAAGATCTTTTTTTACTTTAGTGACAACTGCGTGAAAGTTATCTTTGATAGTAAGTGCAAGTGTAGGTCTAATTTGATTACTCAAATAAGTAAAGCCATGGTTATGTAAAGAGATTGAAAGGTGGGTGAGCTCAGTATTTATAGTTGTCTGTTACAGTTGTTTGTTGTTGCCATGAAGCAAATGCAGTAGGTTTTTGTTGTTGTTCCTTGAAGTGGTTTAATAAAGGGACTTTTAAAACCAAAAACCTGTCTCTCCTCCTGTCTCTCATCTGTGTAACCTCCTCTCCTCCTGTCTCTCGTCTGTCTCTCCCCTGTCTCTCATCCGGCGTTCCGCCTTTCATCCCAAATGCTGTTAGAGCACGAGTTCTGCAGGTTTGCTTGGGCTGTAAAGATGCTAAACTGAAGCATGTGCAGTCTCTGAGAAGACAGGTGTTCATGTTTCTGGACTCACCTGCACAGACACTGGAGGCATTGAAGTTTCTTACATGGTTTAAGCCAGCTCCGGCCAAATGAAATGTTTTGAGTGTGGCGATGTGGGGCACAAACAGTTTGCATGTCCACATAAACAGCGGCTTGATGCAGTTGCTGGCACCGCTGTCAGGGCCGGCTCCATGGCTGCGCCGGTGCCCGGCTCCACTGCCGACTCCGGGGCGGGGTCCGCTGCCGCATCTGCGGTTGGCTCTGCGACCGGGTCTAATGTGGCTCCCGGGGGGCCGTCGGCTGGCCCGATGGCTGAGTTGGTGTGTGATTCTTTGGATGGTTCCGTGTCAGGTGAGGCTGCAGTCAGCCTGAGCAGCGCTGACAAACCACAGTCTGAGGAGACTTCAGAGGAGGCCCCTCCAACAGTTTGAGCAGGTGGAGGTGAGGCTGTGGGGGGCTATAACAGTGAACAGATTATGGAGGCTGTTTTCAGCAGCCAGGCATCAGGTAGAGGAGAGGATGCAGAATGGGACTCAGAGTCAGATACTGTGTCAGTCAGTGAGGTGTCCAACAGGAACACAGATCTATATTCCTTTGAGGAAATAAACACTTTTCTAGACCAAACATTTCACAGATCTGTAAAAGTTAATGATTATTTTAGTGACACTGAAAAGTTCATCAGATCAGTGTTGTTGTAAGCTACTGTCATTACCTGCATCTCTCTCTCTCTCTCTCTCTCTCTCTCTCTCCGTCTCATTGTGTCATACGGATTACTGTTAATTTATTATGCTGATCTGTTCTGTACGACATCTATTGCACGTCTGTCCGTCCTGGAAGAGGGATCCCTCCTCAGTTGCTCTTCCTGAGGTTTCTACCGTTTTTTCCCCGTTAAAGGGTTTTTTGGGGAGTTTTTCCTGATCAGCTGTGAGGGTCTTAAGGACAGAGGGATGTCGTATGCTGTAAAGCCCTGTGAGGCAAATTGTGATTTGTGATATTGGGCTGTATAAATAAAATTGATTGATTGATTGATTGATTGATTGATTGATTGATCAGTGGGAGTGCTGAAGAGATCTGTTGGAGTGGACCTATTGGATGAAAGGAAGCATTTTCGCCTCAAGAAACATATCACAACACTGGTAAAAGGTTAAAAAGTTAAAAGTTAGGTAAGATGA